>NC_034194.2:28695077-28925077 GCF_002021735.2 Oncorhynchus kisutch | reverse complement strand
ACACACACACACACACACACACACACACACACACACACACACACACACACACACACACACACACACACACACACACACACACACACACACACACACACACACTACAGATAGATGTTCCAGTGGCTCTAACTGTGCTTCGTTTAAGGCTGGCATCTAGTTACACCTCCTTTAGAGAACGGACACTCAGATTACAGGAAACGCAAACATTCTACCTCTGGGGCCCTGTGTGTGTGTGTGTGTGTGTGCTCTCTGCTCAGACATGATCTCTGCAGCCTTGTCATAACTGAACACTTCACACAGAGCCAAGGCTGTTATGACTAGCTATGTCCTAGGACATGAGCAGTGGTTACTTTTTGCACGTTTGTTTGTTTGTATATATTCTGTATACTTAAAAATCTACGATATGTTACATCCAAGCCCTCTGGGATGCTTACATTCACTACAACAGGTACCTAATAGTACCTGATAGTTCTCATCTGAAAGCGGTGATTGTGTCACCAGATATTTGCACCTTGTTTCAGGTGTACTGTTATTGTCACCCAATTGCATTAACTCAGTGGTCACCAACCTTTTCAAGCCTAAGATCACATCCCAAGTCCAAATGTAAACCAAGATCTACCACTTGCAAAAAATGATGACAAAACAAGGCCACAATGTTGTTCCACTTTGACATTCTTTATTTTTCTACCTGTGAGTCACAAGCAAAGTATTCATTTAATTATACAAATAGTAGAATCAGAAGTAAGTGCAACAATCATTCAACATTTTACAACAGTCATATTACATTGTTCAATATTTCCACAGGCCTGTTACTGATTCACCATTCATATATAACCTCAATAATCAGTCAATTACAGGCCTATTACTGATTCACCATTCATATATAACCTCAATAATCATTCAATTACAGGCCTATTACTGATTCACCATTCATATATAACCTCAATAATCAGTCAATTACAGGCCTGTTACTCATTCACCATTCATATATAACCTCAATAATCAGTCAATTACAGGCCTATTACTGATTCACCATTCATATATAACCTCAATAATCAGTCAATTACAGGCCTGTTACTGATTCACCATTCATATATAACCTCAATAATCAGTCAATTACAGGCCTGTTACTGATTCACCATTCATATATAACCTCAATAATCAGTCAATTACAGGCCTATTACTGATTCACCATTCATATATAACCTCAATAATCAGTCAATTACAGGCCTATTACTGATTCACCATTCATATATAACCTCAATAATCAGTCAATTACAGGCCTGTTACTCATTCACCATTCATATATAACCTCAATAATCAGTCAATTACAGGCCTGTTACTGATTCACCATTCATATATAACCTCAATAATCAGTCAATTTCAGGCCTGTTACTCATTCACCATTCATATATAACCTCAATAATCAGTCAATTACAGGCCTATTACTGATTCACCATTCATATATAACCTCAATAATCAGTCAATTACAGGCCTGTTACTCATTCACCATTCATATATAACCTCAATAATCAGTCAATTACAGGCCTGTTACTGATTCACCATTCATATATAACCTCAATAATCAGTCAATTACAGGCCTATTACTGATTCACCATTCATATATAACCTCAATAATCAGTCAATTACAGGCCTGTTACTCATTCACCATTCATATATAACCTCAATAATCAGTCAATTACAGGCCTATTACTGATTCACCATTCATATATAACCTCAATAATCAGTCAATTACAGGCCTGTTACTCATTCACCATTCATATATAACCTCAATAATCAGTCAATTACAGGCCTATTACTCATTCACCAATCATATAATACCTCAATAATCAGTCAATTACAGGCCTATTACTCATTCACCATTCATATATAACCTCAATAATCAGTCAATTACAGGCCTATTGCTCATTCACCATTCATATATAACCTCAATAATCAGTCAATTACAGGCCTGTTACTCATTCACCATTCATATATAACCTCAATAATCAGTCAATTACAGGCCTGTTACTCATTCACCATTCATATATAACCTCAATAATCAGTCAATTACAGGCCTATTACTCATTCACCATTCATATATAACCTCAATAATCAGTCAATTACAGGCCTATTACTCATTCACCATTCATATATAACCTCAATAATCAGTCAATTACAGGCCTGTTACTCATTCACCATTCATATATAACCTCAATAATCAGTCAACTACAGGCCTGTTACTCATTCACCATTCATATATAACCTCAATAATCAGTCAATTACAGGCCTGTTACTCATTCACCATTCATATATAACCTCAATAATCAGTCAATTACAGGCCTGTTACTCATTCACCATTCATATAAAACCTCAATAATCAGTCAATTACAGGCCTGTTACTCATTCACCATTCATATAAAACCTCAATAATCAGTCAATTACAGGCCTGTTACTCATTCATCATTCATATAAAACCTCAATAATCAGTCAATTACAGGCCTATTACTCATTCACCATTCATATATAACCTCAATAATCAGTCAATTACAGGCCTGTTACTCATTCACCATTCATATATAACCTCAATAATCAGTCAATTACAGGCCTATTACTCATTCACCATTCATATATAACCTCAATAATCAGTCAATTACAGGCCTGTTACTCATTCACCATTCATATAAAACCTCAATAATCAGTCAATTACAGGCCTGTTACTCATTCACCATTCATATAAAACCTCAATAATCAGTCAATTACAGGCCTGTTACTCATTCATCATTCATATAAAACCTCAATAATCAGTCAATTACAGGCCTATTACTCATTCACCATTCATATATAACCTCAATAATCAGTCAATTACAGGCCTATTACTCATTCACCATTCATATATAACCTCAATAATCAGTCAATTACAGGCCTATTACTCATTCACCATTCATATATAACCTCAATAATCAGTCAACTACAGGCCTGTTACTCATTCACCATTCATATATAACCTCAATAATCAGTCAATTACAGGCCTGTTACTCATTCACCATTCATATATAACCTCAATAATCAGTCAATTACAGGCCTGTTACTCATTCACCATTCATATAAAACCTCAATAATCAGTCAATTACAGGCCTGTTACTCATTCACCATTCATATATAACCTCAATAATCAGTCAATTACAGGCCTGTTACTCATTCACCATTCATATAAAACCTCAATAATCAGTCAATTACAGGCCTGTTACTCATTCACCATTCATATATAACCTCAATAATCAGTCAATTACAGGCCTGTTACTCATTCACCATTCATATATAACCTCAATAATCAGTCAATTACAGGCCTATTACTGATTCACCATTCATATAAAACCTCAATAATCAGTCAATTACAGGCCTGTTACTCATTCACCATTCATATATAACCTCAATAATCAGTCAATTACAGGCCTGTTACTCATTCACCATTCATATATAACCTCACTAATCAGTCAATTACAGGCCTGTTACTCATTCACCATTCATATATAACCTCACTAATCAGTCAATTACAGGCCTGTTACTCATTCACCATTCATATATAACCTCACTAATCAGTCTTACCATTTTAGAACAGCAGACAACACAGATCATATAATTTTGTAAATAACATAGCCTACAACATATTTCAAACTGGCTTATAGTTTGACACAGCAAGTCTGACACTGTCTGTGAGATGTCTATTAGTTAGACAAGACCTGTTCTTTGTCTTGATTATTTTCATCTGTGAAAGGGCCATCTCACAGAGATATGTCGACCCAAAGAAGGCCTTCACCTTAAGTGCGCAGGATGAAAGGAGGGAGAACTTTTCGGTGTTTACAAGACCCCAAAAGTCACTGTCTCTTGATCTTGCTTTCAACTCGATGTCATTTTGCAATTCAATTATCTCAATGTCAACTCCGATGGGTAAAGCAAATACTTGCGGGAATTTGGCAGACACCTCCTCAATCTCACTGGGGAGGAAAGGGTTTGAGATAAATGCAACAACCTCCCCTATGTCATTTAACTCCTGAAAACACCTGTTGAATTCAGATGCCAGTTTCTCCAGGTGGGAACAGAATTCTTGCAGGAGAAAAGCATCTTTGTGACTGATGTTTTGCAACATTTTCTCCAGGTTTGGGAAGTGCACCAGCCTTCCATTCCTCAGCTGAGAGGCCCACACACCCACCTTGGCCTTAAAGGCATTGACAGCGCTGATCATGTGTACCACGTCTTTGTCTTTTCCCTGAAGCTCATAGTTGAGATGGTTCAGTGGCTGTTATGTCCACGAGGAAACCTCAGTCAGAACCAAGTCACCGTAAGCTCATCTAATACAGATTTAAACAAGCGGTGCTGAAGTCCTTTTGCGCGAATCATGACATGAGACAAGTTCACTACCTTACTAGCATGTGCTTGCTGATGGATTACACAGTGATAGTTCAAAAACTCTGGGAAATCGGGATCCTGACGGCACAGTGCAACGAAGCCCGAATGCACCCCACGCAATGCCGGTGCCCCGTCTGTAGTGATCGCAACCAGCTTATGAATGGGAATGCTGTTATCATGCACATGATGTTTAAACTCGTTGTAAATGTCCTCTCCTCTTGTCCTCCGTTTTAATGATAAAAGGGTAAGAAAAGACTCCTCAGTAGTTGAATCCGTAAAATCCATGCGAACAAACACCATCAGCTGTGCAGTGTCTGTCATATCCTGGGATTTGTCAAACTGCAGAGAAAAGCACTCACAAAGTGATACATTTTTGCATTTTTAATGTCCTCTTTGTTTTTTAATTCTTTGAATAACGTCTCTGCGGCAAAGGTCATTGCCTCCTTGTATAACTCTCCAACGATGAACGGTTTCTTATGTTTAGCCAAGAGATGGCTGACACGGAAGGATGCCTCTGTTGCGGCCTTACTTTTAGCTGTCGGTTTGGTAAAAAGCAACTGCTGTGCTTTCAATAGACTTGAGCAACACGTTACCCCTTTTTGTGAGTGCTACAGCCTGGTGACAAATCAGGCAAATCCTTTTGTCCTTAACTACGGTGTACAGAAAATCGTGTTCCTATTCTACATGAAAATGATAAGTGTTTAGCTTTTTCCGTTGTGCCTCCGCCATCGTTTCGTTAGCTTGCGTATCGTTAGCTTGCGTATCGTTAGCTTGCGTATCGTTAGCTTGCGTATCGTTAGCTTGATAGCTCGTGAGCTTTACAACAAGTGACTGAGCTAGTTAAGGTGGGAGTTAGGGGTGTAATTTGTCAGACGTTATACCTAGAAACTGTATTTGATTGGCCAGATATACCCCTCCCCCGCCACCACTACAACCCGAAAGACAACACATGGCTCAGTTTCTCCTGCACTTCCAACTTACAAACACATTGAATTCCAACACTGGGTACAGACAAGCACACAACCGCGAGCAATATTGGCTGCATCAACAGGCAAGTAGAATTTTCTCCATATTTCACCACAACGGTCCAAAGAGCATCTCCACTCTTCTCTGCCACGTTCACAATAGTGGTATATAATCATCACCACCAAATGGAATAGCAGCTGTTCCAAAGTCAATGAAACATCAATAACTTGAAACTGAGACTGTTTACCGCAGCTCAAGTGTTTATGTGTGTACATGTGTGTGTGTGCGCAAACGAGTGGTGGAAAAAGGACTCAATTGTCATACTTGAGTAAAAGTAAAGCTACATTAATAGAAAATGACTCAAGTGAAAGTGAGTCAGCCACTAAAATTCTACTTGAGTAAAAGTCTAAAAGTGTTTGGTTTTAAATATAATTGCTAAAATAAATGTAATTGCTAAAATATAAGTATCAAAAGTAAAAGTATAAATCATGTCACATTCCTTATATTAAGCAAACCAGACACCACCATTCTTGTTTTTTATTTACAGATAGCCAAGGGCACACTCCAACACAGACATAATTTACAAAAGAAGCATTTGTGTTAAGTGAGTCGGCCAGATCAGAGGCAGTAGGGATGACCAGGGATGTTCTCTGTTTAGTGAGTCGGCCAGATCAGAGGCAGTAGGGATGACCAGGGATGTTCTCTGTTTAGTGAGTCGGCCAGATCAGAGGCAGTAGGGATGACCAGGGATGTTCTCTGTTTAGTGAGTCGGCCAGATCAGAGGCAGTAGGGATGACCAGGGATGTTCTCTGTTTAGTGAGTCGGCCAGATCAGAGGCAGTAGGGATGACCAGGGATGTTCTCTGTTTAGTGAGTCGGCCAGATCAGAGGCAGTAGGGATGACCAGGGATGTTCTCTGTTTAGTGAGTCGGCCAGATCAGAGGCAGTAGGGATGACCAGGGATGTTCTCTGTTTAGTGAGTCGGCCAGATCAGAGGCAGTAGGGATGACCAGGGATGTTCTCTGTTTAGTGAGTCGGCCAGATCAGAGGCAGTAGGGATGACCAGGGATGTTCTCTGTTTAGTGAGTCGGCCAGATCAGAGGCAGTAGGGATGACCAGGGATGTTCTCTGTTTAGTGAGTCGGCCAGATCAGAGGCAGTAGGGATGACCAGGGATGTTCTCTTGATACGTGTGTGAATTGGAGAGAAAAAAAATGTCCTGCTAAGCATTGTAATTGTAACTAGTCCTTTTGGGTGTCAGTGTAAATGTATGGAGTAAAAAGTACATTATTTTCTTTAGAAATGTAGTGAGATAAAAGTAAAAGTAGTCAAAAATCGAAATATTAAATTAAAGCACAGATACCCCAAAAAACAACTTAAGTATCTTATTGAAACAGCGGATGTTCATTTTTATGCATATGATACTGTTCTTTATTCAAGTGGTAGTAGTTTATCTTTAGCTATTGAAAATATCCAAAGAGCATTTAACATCATACAACATAATCTGTAAATTCGGGTAAAACAAAATGCATGGTATTTTCAAATGCCAGGCATGTTACAAATCATGTCATTGCTACATTGGCTGGACATACTATAGAGCAAGTTAAAGTGTACAAATATTTGGGTGTGTGGGTTGAGGATAAGCTGAGCTTCACTGTGCATGTAGAGAACTTGATAAGGAAGCTCAAGCTGAAAATCTGATTTTATTACCGGCATAAGGCTTGTTTTTCTTTTGAGGCCAGGAAGGAGCTGGTACAATGTACATTACTGTCGGTTTTAGATTTGAGTTATATTATATATATGTGCAGGCCTCAGCCACTACCCTGAGAGCACTTGATTCAGTGTATCATGCAGCCCTCAGGTTCATTACAAATCAGAAACCTCTAACACATCATTGTGATCTCTACAGCGCTGTTGGCTGGTTGTCATTGACCTTGCGTAGGCTTAAACACTGGTATACACTGATTTATAAGGCCATATTGGGTCAAATGTAATTTTATCTCCGTTTTTTTTTGTCAGGTCAGTAAATAAATATCAATTATTGTCCCATTCTGATTTGCTTCTAACAGTACCAAAAATTAGAACAGGTTATGGTAGAAATAGTTTTAGTTACTTAGCACCGTGGTCCTGGAATTCTCTCCTGAACATTTTAAAATGTGATGATCTAGTTTCATTGGTGGATATATCATAGAAGAGTGTGATTGTTTTAAGGCCAGCTGTTTTTAGACAAGATGTTTGTGTTTTTAATGTTATATGTCATTGTTGTACTGTATGTGTGTTAATAGTTTTGTTTAATGTTGTGTTAGTGTATGTAAGTTGTTTTGTCTGAAACATTGTTCCCCCTGCTGCTATTGGACCAGGTCTCTCTTGGAAAAGAGATGTTATCTCAATGAGAAAAAGCCTGTATAAATAAATAGTACTTTAAAGTGGTACTTTATCAAAAGTAGTACTTTAAAGTATTTTTACTTAAGACCTTTACACCACTGGCGCAAATGCAGTATTCCACAGTCTGTTTGAAGCTGGTGTCACACTCGCTATCTTCAAACTCCCTGTCATAAATCGACCAAGGCGCAGCGTGCATGTAGTTCCACATCTTTTAATGAAAGTGAAACCGAAATAATCCCACCCAAAAACCAGGTAAACAACAAAGAACATGACGCAACCCATGTGCACACAAACACACACGGAAAAATAATTACCCACAAAACACAGGTGGGAAAAGGCTACCTAAGTATGGTTCTCAATCAGAGACAACGATTGACAGCTGCCTCTGATTGGGAACCACACCAGGCCAAACACATAGAAATAGAAAACATAGAAAAAACACATAGAATGCCCACCCAAACTCACGCCCTGACCAAACCAAAATAGAGACCTAAAAAAGGAACTAAGGTCAGGACGTGACAGTACCCCCCACCCAAAGGTGCGGACTCCGGCCGCAAAACCTGAACCTATAGGGAAGGGTCTGGTTGGGCATTTCACAGCGGTGGCGGCTCTGGTACGGGATTGTTTTCAGTGTACATGTTGTACACGGCTGTAGGTCACGGTTGTCCGTGTGTTTGGGGCATTTGTTTGAGTTGGCGTCGTTTCACCGTTGTTGTGCAAATAAAGTAGCGCTACGCTGAACTCTCTGCTTCCTGTGCCTGACTTCTTCCTCCACTACACCCCGGGCGTTACAGCTGGAGCTGCCCCTTTCAACTCCCTCTACTGTACAGGCTGTTAGGGTACGTTCATTTAATGTCACCAGTGCCACTTCTGTTCCAATGTTCCCACCCACGATTGGCTGTCAGGTGTGGGTTGGTGTCTACTGCACTGATGTTGTTTTTCAGTACAGGAATAGGACAATTAAGTCCTATTTTTGACAAATTACTTTCAAAATGTGTAGGTTTGGACATATCACACTTTTGCCTTTCTCCTATCATACAGTCACAATGTGTTGTTTCTAAAGAAATGGACCTCTGAAACAGTGTTTTTGTTGATAAGAGATCAATCAATCAATAATTAAAATGTATTTATAAAGCCCTTCTTACATCAGCTGATGTCACAAAGTGCTGTACAGAAACCCAGCCTAAAACCCCAAACAGCAAGCAACGCAGGTGTAGAAGCACGGTGGCTAGGAAAAAGTCCCTAGAAAGGCCAGAACCTAGGAAGAAACCTGGAGAGGAACCAGGCTATGAGAGGTGGCCAGTCCTCTTCTGGCTGTGCCGGGTGGAGATTATAACAGAACATGGCTAAGATGTTCAAATGTTCATAGACGACCAGCAGGGTCAAATAACAATAATCACAGTGGTTGTAGAGGGTGCAACAGGTCAGCATCTCAGGAGTAAATGTCAGTTGGCTTTTCATAGCCGATCATTCAGAGTATCTCTACCGCTCCTGCTGTCTCTAAAGAGTTGAAAACAGCAGGTCTGGGACAGGTAGCACGTCTGGTGAACAGGTCAGGGTTCCATAGCCGCAGGCAGAACAGCTAAAACTGGAACAGCAGCATGACCAGGTGGACTGGGGACAGAAAGGAGTCATCAGGCCAGGCAGTCCTGAGGCATGGTTCTAGAGCTCAGGTCCTCCGAGAGAGAGAAAGAAAGAAAGAGAGAAAAAGAGAGAATTAGAGAGAGCATAGTTAAATTCACACAGAACACCGGATAAGACAGGAGAAATACTCCAGATATATCAGACTGCTCTAGCCCCCCAACACATAAACTACTGCAGCATAAGTACTGGAGGCTGAGACATCTAGTGAGATAGTTACAGTGCCTGGCGAAAGTGTTCACCCCCCTTGGCATTTTTCCTAATTTCTTGCCTTACAACCTGGAATAAAAATATATTTTTGAGGGGTTTGTATCATTTGATTTACACAACATGCCTACTACCACTTGGAAGATACAAAATCTTTTTTATTGTGAAAAAAACAAGAAAACTTAAGCATGCATAATTAATCACCCCCCCCCCCCCAAAGGCTATACTTTATAGAGCCACCTTTTGCAGAAATTACAATTGCGAGTCTCTTGGGGTATGTCTCTATAAGCTTGGCACATCTAGCCACTGGGATTTTTGCCCATTCTTCAAGGCAAAACTGCTCCAGCTCCTTTAAGTTGGATGGGTTCCGCTGGTATACAGAAATCTTTAAGTCATACCACAAATTCTCAATTAGATTGAGGTCTGGGCTTTGACTAGGCCATTCCAAGTCATTTAATGTTTCCCCTCAAACCACTCGAGTGTTGCTTTAGCAGTATGCTTAGGGTCATTTTCCTGCTGGAAGGTGAACCTCCGTCGCAGTCTCAAATCTCTGGAAGACTGAAAAAGGTTTCCCTCAAGAATTTCCTTGTATTTAGCGTCAGCCATCATTCCTTCAATTTTGACCAGTTTCCCAGTCCTTGCCGATGAAAAACATCCACACAGCATGATGCTGCCACCACCATTATGGTATTGTCGGGGTAATGAGAGGTGTTGGGTTTGCGCCAGACATAGCGTTTTCCTTGATGGGCTCAAAAGCAACATTTTAGTCTCATCTGACCAGAGTACCTTCTTCCATATGTTTGGGGAGTCTCCCACATGCCTTTTGGCGAACACCAAATGTGTTTGCTATTTCTTTCTTTAAGCAATGTTTTTCTTCTGCCCATTCTTCCGTAAAGCCCAGCGCTGTGGAGTGTACGGCTTAATGTGGTCCTATGGACAGATACTCCAATGTACGCTGTGGAGCTTTGCAGATCCTTCAGGGTTATCTTTGGTCTCTTTGTTGACTCTCTGATTAATGCCCTCCTTGCCTGGTTTGTGAGTATTGGTGGGCGGCCCTCTCTTGGCAGGTTTGCTGTGGTGCCATATTCTTTCCATTTTTTATAATGGATTTAATGGTGCTCCGTGGGATGGTCAAAGTTTCTGATATTTTTTTATAACCCATACCTGATCTGTACTTCTCCACAACTTTGTCCCTGACCTGTTTGGAGAGCTCCCTGGTCTTCATGGTGCCGCTTGCTTGGTGGTGCCCCTTACTTAGTTGTGTTGCAGACTCTGGGGCCTTTCAGAACAGGTGTATATATACTGAGATCATGTGACAGCTCATGTGACACTTAGATTGCACACAGGTGGACTTTATTTAACTAATTATGTGACTTCTGAAGGTAATTGGTTGCACCAGATCTTATTTAGGGGCTTCATAGCAAAGGGTGTGAATACATAGGCACCCACCACTTTTCCATTTGAAATGTTTCTGAATTTTAAAAAAAAGTTATTTTTTTCATTTCACTTTACCAATTTGGACTATTTTGCGTGTCCATTACATGAAATCCAAATAAATATATATTTAAATTACAGGTTGTAATGCAACAAAATAGGAAAAACAGTTGTAAAAACAGCAGTTGCCGTACCAGGCGGTGATACAGCCCAACAGTATTCTCTCAAATGTGCATCTGTAAAAGTTTGTGAAGTTTTAGGTGCCAAGCCAAGTTTCTTCAGCCTCCTGTTGCGCCTTCTTCACCACACTGTCTGTGTGGGTGGACGATTTCAGATCGTCAGTGATGCTGCCATCTATTCACGGTTTCTGGTTCGGGTAGGTTTTAATAGTCACAGTGGGTACAGTCTCCTATATACTTCCTGATAAACTCAGTCACCTTATCAGTGTATTTGTCTATGTTATTCTTAGAGGCTACCCAGAACATTTCCCAGTCCGCGTGATCAAAATAATCTTGAAGCGTGGATTCCGATTGGCGAGACCAGCGTTGAATAGTCCTTCGCACGGGTACTTCCTCTTTGAGTTTCTGCCTATAGGAAGGGATGAGCAAAATGGAGTTGTGATCAGATTTTCCGAAGGGAGGGCAGGGGAGGGCCTTGTAGGCATCCCGGAAGATGGAGTAGCAGTGGTTGAGTGTTTTAGCATTACGAGTACTACAGTCAATGTGTTGATGGAATTTCTGTAGCATTTTCTTCAAAGTGACTTTGTTAAAATCCCCAGCTACAATAAATTCGGCCTCAGGATATGTGGTATCCAGTTTTCATAAAGTCCAGTGAAGATCTTTGAGGGCCGTCTTGTTATCAACTTAAGGGGGAATATACATGGTTGTGACTATAACTGAAGAGAATTCTCTTGGGAGGTAATACGATCAGAGGTGTTCTAGGTTGGGTGAACAAAAGGACTTGAGTTTCTGTATGTTGTCACAATCACACCATAAGTAGTTAATCATGAAACATACACCCCCATCCTTCTTCTTTCCGGAGAGATATTTATTCCTGTCTGATGAACTGAGAACCCAACTGGCTGTACGGACTCAGACAGTATATCCAGAAAGATCCATCTTTCCGTGAAACAAAGTATGTTACAATCCCTGATGTCTCTCTGGAAGGAAATCCTCGTCCTGAGCTTGTCAACTTTATTATCCAGAGACTGAACATTAGCGAGTAATATACTCAGAAGCGGTGGGCGGTGTGCGCGCCTCCTGAGTCGGACTAGAAGACTAGTCCGAGCACCTCTTTTCTGCCAGCTGTGTTTGGGTCAGCCTCTGGAGGGTACGAACAAAGGATCCAATTTGGGAAAGTCATATTCCTGATCGTAATGCTGGTAAGTTACCGTCACACTGATATCCAAAAGTTTTTTCTGGCAGTATGTAATAACACAAAACATTTCCTGGGCTAATAATGTAATAACACATAAAAAAAAATCTAAATGCAAAGTTTCCTAAGAGCTAGAAGCGCGGCAGCCCTATCCATCAGCACCATTTTCACTGTGTCCTGTTATCTAACACTGTTATAGTCTGTTTTAGCCTGTTATCTAACACTCTGTTATATGTCTGTTATAGCCTGTTATATAAGACTGCTATAGTGTGTTATAGCCTGTTATCTAACACTCTGTTATGTGTCTGTTTTAGCCTGTTATCTAACACTCAGTTATGTGTCTGTTATAGCCTGTTATCTAACACTCTGTTATAGTGTGTTATAGCCTGTTATCTAACACTCTGTTATATGTCTGTTATAGCCTGTTATCTAACACTCTGTTATAGTCTGTTATAGCCTGTTATCTAACACTGTTATAGTCTGTTTTAGCCTGTTATCTAACACTCTGTTATGTGTCTGTTATAGGCTGTTATCTAACACTCTGTTATAGTGTGTTATAGCCTGTTATCTAACACGCTGTTATAGTCTGTTATAGCCTGTTATATAAGACTCTGTTATAGTCTGTTATAGCCTGTTATCTAACTCTGTTATAGTCTGTTATAGCCTGTTATATAAGACTCTGTTATAGTCTGTTATAGCCTGTTATCTAACAGTTTGTTATGGTCTGTTATAACCTGACATCTAACACTGTTATAGTGTGTTATAGTCTGTTAACGAACACTATGTTATAGAGTGTTATAGCCTGTTATCGGACACTCTTTTATAGTGTTATAGCCTGTTATATAACTCTTTGTTATAGTGTGTTATATAACTCTGTTAGAGTGTGTCATATCCTGTTATACAACTCTGTTATGGTGTGTTATAGCCTGTCATATTACTGTGTTAGTCCTCTAACCACACCCGCCTCTCCATAGAGACAGGACCAGCCTATGGTTGCCGAGTTTCAGGATGTCCACCCTCGCTGATGTTTCCACGGTGACAATCTGTGGCAGCATATGTGGCCTCTTCTGCTCTGACGGACCCTCCTGAAATCGTGTCATGTGACCTGAGAGACACACACACACGCCCATTCGTAGGGTTACTGCGAGGTTTGCTACTGGAACATTAGACATTTCTAAGCATATTCCACTTCTAATGCAACATTGTGTACCCCAAGCCTTGTGGTGTGCCTCTGCAGGGAATGTGAACGCGGCTGGGAATGTGAACGCGGCTGGGAATGTGAACGCGGCTGGGAATGTGAACGCGGCTGGGAATGTGAACGCGGCTAACCTCAGCCTAGTTCACCTCATTCTGAAGAAGGCTATACTGCCTAAACACGTTGTTTTCCATCATTAAGAAAATACATGTCCTATTCCATTTTTGATTTGGGATTCAGTGAAAGACTCTCTGGCTCTCTCCACTACTCAGTCCCTTTAATGTGATTCAGTGAAAGACTCTCTGGCTCTCTCCACTACTCAGTCCCTTTAATGTGATTCAGTGAAAGACTCTCTGGCTCTCTCCACTACTCAGTCCCTTTAATGTGATTCAGTGAAAGACTCTCTGGCTTTCTCCACTACTCAGTCCCTTTAATGTGATTCAGTGAAAGACTCTCTGGCTCTCTCCACTACTCAGTCCCTTTAATGTGATTCAGTGAAAGACTCTCTGGCTCTCTCCATTCCTCAGTCCCTTTAATGTGATTCAGTGAAAGACTCTCTGGCTCTCTCCATTCCTCAGTCCCTTTAATGTGATTCAGTGAAAGACTCTCTGGCTCTCTCCACTACTCAGTCCCTTTAATGTGATTCAGTGAAAGACTCTCTGGCTCTATCCATTCCTCAGTCCCTTTAATGTGATTCAGTGAAAGACTCTCTGGCTCTCTCCATTCCTCAGTCCCTTTAATGTGATTCAGTGAAAGACTCTCTGGCTCTCTCCATTCCTCAGTCCCTTTAATGTGATTCAGTGAAAGACTCTCTGGCTCTCTCCATTCCTCAGTCCCTTTAATGTGATTCAGTGAAAGACTCTCTGGCTCTCTCCATTCCTCAGTCCCTTTAATGTGATTCAGTGAAAGACTCTCTGTCTCTCTCCACTACTCAGTCTCTTTAATGTGATTCAGTGAAAGACTCTCTGGCTCTCTCCACTACTCAGTCCCTTTAATGTGATTCAGTGAAAGACTCTCTGGCTCTCTCCATTCCTCAGTCCCTTTAATGTGATTCAGTGAAAGACTCTCTGGCTCTCTCCATTCCTCAGTCCCTTTAATGTGATTCAGTGAAAGACTCTCTGGCTCTCTCCACTACTCAGTCCCTTTAATGTGATTCAGTGAAAGACTCTCTGGCTCTATCCATTCCTCAGTCCCTTTAATGTGATTCAGTGAAAGACTCTCTGGCTCTCTCCATTCCTCAGTCCCTTTAATGTGATTCAGTGAAAGACTCTCTGGCTCTCTCCATTCCTCAGTCCCTTTAATGTGATTCAGTGAAAGACTCTCTGGCTCTCTCCATTCCTCAGTCCCTTTAATGTGATTCAGTGAAAGACTCTCTGGCTCTCTCCATTCCTCAGTCCCTTTAATGTGATTCAGTGAAAGACTCTCTGTCTCTCTCCACTACTCAGTCTCTTTAATGTGATTCAGTGAAAGACTCTCTGGCTCTCTCCATTCCTCAGTCCCTTTAATGTGATTCAGTGAAAGACTCTCTGGCTCTCTCCATTCCTCAGTCCCTTTAATGTGATTCAGTGAAAGACTCTCTGGCTCTCTCCATTCCTCAGTCCCTTTAATGTGATTCAGTGAAAGACTCTCTGGCTCTCTCCATTCCTCAGTCCCCTTAATGTGATTCAGTGAAAGACTCTCTGGCTCTCTCCATTCCTCAGTCCCTTTAATGTGATTCAGTGAAAGACTCTCTGGCTCTCTCCATTCCTCAGTCCCTTTAATGTGATTCAGTGAAAGACTCTCTGGCTCTCTCCACTACTCAGTCTCTTTAATGTGATTCAGTGAAAGACTCTCTGGCTCTCTTTACTCCTCAGTCTCTTTAATGTGATTCAGTGAGGTGACAATAATGTGGCCCGCATGCAAAACACCATCTCCAAGCCTGAAATCTGGATCTTTACTCCTAGAGCATTATGTAAAATACCCTCTCCAGCTCCTAATTCAGCTGTTAGCTCTTACGTTCTGCTGATAAGATGATGGCAGTGATGAAGGATGCTGATGGGGCCGATACTGAGAGTCTATTTCAATGTTCTAATTTTGTCATAAATCATCTCTTGGATCAGATAGCTATCTATTATGGTGCAGCAGCAGCAACAGCTCTTGACTCGTCTTCTCCATAGGTGACAATGGCCCTCTGTAGGTATCATCATGTTGGATAAGAAGTGATTGATTGCCGCATTATACTTCATTCTTTCTCCTGCTCTCTCTTTCTATCCCTCTCTATCTCTCAGTGTATGGTATGTCTCCTTTTGTCTCGTTCGCTTCCTGTCTCTCCATCTCTCTCTGTCTCCCTCTCCCTCTCTCAGAGTCTGATGAGTCATCCCTGCTTGATAGACAGACATACAGGCTGTTCTGTTCCCTGCGGTTCCATGAACACCATAAATGCAACAAAACATTGCCTGCCCCTGAATTCACCACGCACACCCTTACTCACTCAGAGAGAGAGAGAGACAGGGATGAGAGAGAGAAAGAGAGAGAGAGAGACAGGGATGAGAGAGAGAAAGAGAGAGAGACAGGGATGAGAGAGAGAAAGAGAGAGAGACAGGGATGAGAGAGAGAAAGAGAGAGAGACAGGGATGAGAGAGAGAAAGAGAGAGAGACAGGGATGAGAGAGAGAAAGAGAGAGAGACGGGGATGAGAGAGAAAGAGAGAGAGACGGGGATGAGAGAGAGAAAGAGAGAGAGACGGGGATGAGAGAGAAAGAGAAAGAGACGGGGATGAGAGAGAGAAAGAGAGAGAGACAGGGATGAGAGAGAGAAAGAGAGAGAGACAGGGATGAGAGAGAGAAAGAGAGAGAGGAACAGAGAGAATGGAAATAAACAAGCATTTTCTCTGTGTGTGGCGTGATGTGGTGGGTGAGAGAGTCAGTGGGAGTTCTAAACTCTTCTCTTAGCAACAGAGAGATCGTGTTCTACCGACAGAACAGAACAAAACATGGCCAAGGTAACCCAGGCCTGGTAATTACCCACACAAACACGCGCGGCTATCTTTAACATCAGGAGACAGGAAACATCACAGAGGGAAAAGAGACAGACAGAGAGAGGGAGACAAATCCAGTTGAATGATCGGCAAAATCTCTACTGTATAACAAAGTGCATTGGTTAGAATATCTCTCTGTATCTGTCACTGACCCATGGCATGTTGGATTGGGGAGGTAAGGGATACATTAACAGGTGGCATGTGTGTGTCACCTCAGTCCAGGCTGCATGTGGTTTTACATACATTTGCATCGTTTGACATTGAAGGATAATCCTGTAATACATACTGTAGACACAGAGTCAAGAATCAAGCCCTCTTATTGCCTGTGTACTACAAGAAAAGACACAAAGAAGACTCGCAATGTAATCTACATTAATCTAAAACATTTTAACATTTAAGAATTATTCCATGACGTTTGAATGAAATATTCATAAAGGCATCTTTGTAACGAAAGTTATATTCTTCCGCTGGGGCTTGGTGAAATGGAGAACTTCCTCAGACAGAGGATTCTGGGAAGTGTTGAGTTGATGACTATTTCGTTAGAGAGTACAGATTGCATGTCGCTAGCTGTCCAACCCAACTCTCTATTTCTCTGCATCTCTCTCACTCTGTATCTGTCTGTCTCTCTCTCTCTTTCTCTGTATCTATCTCACTCTGTATCTGTCTGTCTGTCTCTCTCTCGCTCTCTCTCTGTATCTCTTTATCTCTGAATCTGTCTGTCTGTCTGTCTGTCTGTCTCTCTCTCCCTCTCTCTCTCTCTCTCTCTCTCTCTCTCTCTCTCTCTCTCTCTCTCTCTCTCTCTCTCTCTCTCTCTCTCTCTCTTTCCCTGTATCTCTCTCGCTCTGTATCTGTCTGTCTCCCTCTCTCTTTATCTCTCTTGCTCTGTATCTGTCTGTCTCCCTCTCTCTTTATCTCTCTCGCTCTGTATCTGTCTGTCTGTCTGTCTCTCTCTCTGTATCTCTGTATCTCTCTCGCTCTGTATCTGTCTCTCTCTCTGTATCTCTGTGTCTGTCTGTCTGTCTGTCTGTCTGTCTGTCTGTCTGTCTGTCTGTCTGTCTGTCTGTCTGTCTGTCTGTCTGTCTGTCTGTCTGTCTGTCTGTCTGTCTGTGTCTGTCTCTGTCTCTGTCTCTGTCTCTGTCTCTGTCTCTGTCTCAATTAAATTCAAGGGCTTTATTGGCATGGGAAACATGTGTTAACATTGCCAAAGCAAGTGAGGTGACAACATACAAAGTGAATATATAAAGTGAAAAACAACAAAAATTAACAGTAAACATTACACATACAGAAGTTTCAAAACAGTAAAGACATTACAAATGTCATATTATATATATACAGTGTTCTAACAATGTACAAATGGCTAAAGGACACAAGATAAAATAAATAAGCATAAATATGGGTTGTATTTACAATGGTGTTTGTTCTTCACTGGTTGCCCTTTTCTCGTGGCAACAGGTCACAAATCTTGCTGCTGTGATGGCACACTGTGGAATTTCACCCAGTAGATATGGGAATTTTTCAAAATTGGATTTGTTTTCGAATTCTTTGTGGATCTGTGTAATCTGAGGGAAATATGTCTCTCTAATATGGTCATACATTGGGCAGGAGGTTAGGAAGTGCAGCTCAGTTTCCACCTCATTTTGTGGGCAGTGAGCACATAGCCTGTCTTCTCTTGAGAGCCATGTCTGCCTACGGCGGCCTTTCTCAATAGCAAGGCTATGCTCACTGAGTCTGTACATAGTCAAGGCTTTCCTTAATTTTGGGTCAGTCACAGTGGTCAGGTATTCTGCCGCTGTGTACTCTCTGTGTAGGGCCAAATAGCATTCTAGTTTGCTCTGTTTTTTTGTTAATTCTTTCCAATGTGTTAAGTAGTTATCTTTTTGTTTTCTCATGATTTGGTTGGGTCTAATTGTGCTGCTGTCCTGGGGCTCTGTAGTGTGTGTTTGTGTTTGTGAACAGAGCCCCAGGACCAGCTTGCTTAGGGGACTCTTCTCCAGGTTCATCTCTCTGTAGGTGATGGCTTTGTTATGGAAGGTTTGTGAATCGCTTCCTTTTAGGTGGTTGTAGAATTTAACAGCTCTTTTCTGGATTTTGATAATTAGTGGGTATCGGCCTAATTCTGCTCTGCATGCATTATTTGGTGTTCTACGTTGTACACGGAGGATATTTTTGCAGAATTCTGCGTGCAGAGTCTCAATTTGGTGTTTGTCCCATTTTGTGAAGTCTTGGTTGGTGAGCGGACCCCAGACCTCACAACCATAAAGGGCAATGGGCTCTATGACTGATTCAAGTATTTTTAGCCAAATCCTAATTGGTATGTTGAAATTTATGTTTCTTTTGATGGCATAGAATGCCCTTCTTGCCTTGTCTCTCAGATCGTTCACAGCTTTGTGGAAGTTACCTGTGGTGCTGATGTTTAGGCCAAGGTATGTATCGTTTTTTGTGTGCTCTAGGGCAACAGTGTCTAGACGGAATTTGTATTTGTGTTCCTGGTTACTGGACCTTTTTTGGAACACCATTATTTTGGTCTTACTGAGATTTACTGTCAGGGCCCAGGTCTGACAGAATCTGTGCATAAGATCTAGGTGCTGCTGTAGGCCCTCCTTGGTTGGTGACAGAAGCACCAGATCATCAGCAAACAGCAGACATTTGACTTCGGATTCTAGCAGGGGGAGGCCGGGTGCTGCAGACTTTTCTAGTGCCCTCGCCAATTCGTTGATATATATGTTGAAGAGGTTGGGGCTTAAGCTGCATCCCTGTCTAACCCCACGACCCTGTGTGAAGAAATGTGTGTGTTTTTTGCCAATTTTAACCGCACACTTGTTGTTTGTGTACATGGATTTTATAATGTCGTATGTTTTACCCCCAACACCGCTTTCCATCAGTTTGTATAGCAGACCCTCATGCCAGATTGAGTCGAAGGCTTTTTTGAAATCAACAAAGCATGAGAAGACTTTGCCTTTGTTTTGGTTTGTTTGATTGTCAATTAGGGTGTGCAGGGTGAATATGTGGTCTGTTGTACGGTAATTTGGTAAAAAGCCAATTTGACATTTGCTCAGTACATTGTTTTCATTGAGGAAATGTACGAGTCTGCTGTTAATAATAATGCAGAGGATTTTCCCGAGGTTACTGTTGACACATATTCCACGGTAGTTATTGGGGTCAAATTTGTCTCCACTTTTGTGGATTGGGGTGATCAGTCCTTGGTTCCAAATATTGGGGAAGATGCCAGAGCTAAGTATGATGTTAAAGAGTTTTAGTATAGCCAATTGGAATTTGTTGTCTGTATATTTCAAATCAAATCAAATCAAATTTATTTGTCACATACACATGGTTAGCAGATGTTAATGCGAGTGTAGCGAAATGCTTGTGCTTCTAGTTCCGACAATGCAGTAATAACGAACAAGTAATCTAACTAACAATTCCAAAAAAAACGACTGTCTTATACACAGTGTAAGGGGATAAAGAATATGTGCATAAGGATATATGAATGAGTGATGGTACAGAGCAGCATAGGCAAGATACAGTAGATGATATCGAGTACAGTATATACATATGAGATGAGTATGTAAACCAAGTGGCATAGTTAAAGTGGCTAGTGATACATGTATTACATAAGGATGCAGTCGATGATATAGAGTACAGTATCTACGTATGCATATGAGATGAATAATGTAGGGTAAGTAACATTATATAAGGTAGCATTGTTTAAAGTGGCTAGTGATATATTTACATCATTTCCCATCAATTCCCATGATTAAAGTGGCTGGAGTAGAGTCAGTGGCATTGACAGTGTGTTGGCAGTAGCCACTCAATGTTAGTGGTGGCTGTTTAACAGTCTGATGGCCTTGAGATAGAAGCTGTTTTTCAGTCTCTCGGTCCCAGCTTTGATGCACCTGTACTGACCTCGCCTTCTGGATGACAGCGGGGTGAACAGGCAGTGGCTCGGGTGGTTGATGTCCTTGATGATCTTTATGGCCTTCCTGTAGCATCGGGTGGTGTAGGTGTCCTGGAGGGCAGGTAGTTTGCCCCCGGTGATGCGTTGTGCAGACCTCACTACCCTCTGGAGAGCCTTACGGTTGAGGGCGGTGCAGTTGCCATACCAGGCGGTGATACAGCCCGCCAGGATGCTCTCGATTGTGCATCTGTAGAAGTTTGTGAGTGCTTTTGGTGACAAGCCGAATTTCTTCAGCCTCCTGAGGTTGAAGAGGCGCTGCTGCGCCTTCTTCACGATGCTGTCTGTGTGAGTGGACCAATTCAGTTTGTCTGTGATGTGTATGCCGAGGAACTTAAAACTTGCTACCCTCTCCACTACTGTTCCATCGATGTGGATGGGGGGGTGTTCCCTCTGCTGTTTCCTGAAGTCCACAATCATCTCCTTAGTTTTGTTGACGTTGAGTGTGAGGTTATTTTCCTGACACCACACTCCGAGGGCCCTCACCTCCTCCCTGTAGGCCGTCTCGTCGTTGTTGGTAATCAAGCCTACCACTGTTGTGTCGTCCGCAAACTTGATGATTGAGTTGGAGGCGTGCGTGGCCACGCAGTCGTGGGTGAACAGGGAGTACAGGAGAGGGCTCAGAACGCACCCTTGTGGGGCCCCAGTGTTGAGGATCAGCGGGGAGGAGATGTTGTTGCCTACCCTCACCACCTGGGGGCGGCCCGTCAGGAAGTCCAGTACCCAGTTGCACAGGGCGGGGTCGAGACCCAGGGTCTCGAGCTTGATGACGAGCTTGGAGGGTACTATGGTGTTGAATGCCGAGCTGTAGTCGATGAACAGCATTCTCACATAGGTATTCCTCTTGTCCAGATGGGTTAGGGCAGTGTGCAGTGTGGTTGAGATTGCATCGTCTGTGGACCTATTTGGGCGGTAAGCAAATTGGAGTGGGTCAAGGGTGTCAGGTAGGGTGGAGGTGATATGGTCCTTGACTAGTCTCTCAAAGCACTTCATGATGACGGATGTGAGTGCTACGGGGCGGTAGTCGTTTAGCCCAGTTACCTTAGCTTTCTTGGGAACAGGAACAATGGTGGCCCTCTTGAAGCATGTGGGAACAGCAGACTGGTATAGGGATTGGTTGAATATGTCCGTAAACACACCGGCCAGCTGGTCTGCGCATGCTCTGAGGGCGCGGCTGGGGATGCCGTCTGGGCCTGCAGCCTTGCGAGGGTTAACACGTTTAAATGTCTTACTCACTTCGGCTGCAGTGAAGGAGAGACCGCATGTTTTCGTTGCAGGCCGTGTCAGTGGCACTGTATTGTCCTCAAAGCGGGCAAAAAAGTTGTTTAGTCTGCCTGGGAGCAAGACATCCTGGTCCGTGACTGGGCTGGGTTTCTTCCTGTAGTCCGTGATTGACTGTAGACCCTGCCACATGCCTCTTGTGTCTGAGCCGTTGAATTGAGATTCTACTTTGTCTCTGTACTGGCGCTTAGCTTGTTTGATAGCCTTGCGGAGGGAATAGCTGCACTGTTTGTATTCAGTCATGTTACCAGACACCTTGCCCTGATTAAAAGCAGTGGTTCGCGCCTTCAGTTCCACACGAATGCTGCCATCAATCCACGGTTTCTGGTTGGGGAATGTTTTAATCGTTGCTATGGGAACGATATCTTCAACGCACGTTCTAATGAACTCGCACACCGAATCAGCGTATTCGTCAATGTTGTTGGCTGACGCAATACGAAACATCTCCCAGTCCACGTGATGGAAGCAGTCTTGGAGTGTGGAGTCAGCTTGGTCGGACCAGCGTTGGACAGACCTCAGCGTGGGAGCTTCTTGTTTTAGTTTCTGTCTGTAGGCAGGGATCAACAAAATGGAGTCGTGGTCAGCTTTTCCGAAAGGGGGGCGGGGCAGGGCCTTATATGCGTCGCGGAAGTTAGAGTAACAATGATCCAGGGTCTTTCCACCCCTGGTTGCGCAATCGATATGCTGATAAAATTTAGGGAGTCTTGTTTTCAGATTAGCCTTGTTAAAATCCCCAGCTACAATGAATGCAGCCTCCGGATAAATCGTTTCCAGTTTGCAGAGAGTTAAATAAAGTTCGTTCAGAGCCATCGATGTGTCTGCTTGGGGGGGGATATATACGGCTGTGATTATAATCGAAGAGAATTCTCTTGGTAGATAATGCGGTCTACATTTGATTGTGAGGAATTCTAAATCAGGTGAACAGAAGGATTTGAGTTCCTGTATGTTTCTTTCATCACACCATGTCACGTTGGCCATAAGGCATACGCCCCCGCCCCTCTTCTTACCAGAAAGATGTTCGTTTCTGTCCGCGCGATGCGTGGAGAAACCCGCTGGCTGCACCGCTTCGGATTGCGTCTCACCAGTGAGCCACGTTTCCGTGAAACAGAGAACGTTACAGTCTCTGATGTCCCTCTGGAATGCTACCCTTGCTCGGATTTCATCAACCTTGTTGTCAAGAGACTGGACATTGGCAAGAAGAATGCTAGGGAGTGGTGCACGATGTGCCCGTCTCCGGAGTCTGAGGATACCATCAACACAACAGGCCTTTTTGGGTTGGAGGGTTTTTATTTTGTCCTGTAACTCTTTCAATGTAATTGGTCTCTCTCTCTCTGTGTCTCTGTCTCTATCTTTCTCTGTATCTATCTCACTCTGTATCTGTCTGTCTGCCTCTCTCTCTGTGTCTCTCTGTCTCTCTCTCTCTCTCTTTCCCTGTATCTCTCTCTCTCTTTCCCTGTATCTCTCTATCTCGCTCTGTATCTGTCAGTCTGCCTCTCTCTCTCGCTCTCTCTCTCTTTCCCTGTATCTATCTCTCTCTCTCGCTCTCTCTCTCTCGCTCTCTCTCTTTCCCTGTATCTCTCTCTCTCGCTCTCTCTCTTTCCCTGTATCTATCTCTCTCTCTCGCTCTCTCTCTTTCCCTGTATCTCTCTATCTCGCTCTGTATCTGTCTGTCTGCCTCTCTCTCTCTCTGTGTCTCTCTCTGTCTCTCTCTTTCCCTGTATCTCTCTCTCTCTTTCCCTGTATCTCTCTCTGCATCTCTCTGTCTCTCTCTCTGTCTCTCTCTCTTTCCCTGTATCTCTCTCTTTCTGTATCTGTCTGTCTCTCTCTCTCTTTCCCTGTATCTCTCTCGCTCTGTATCTGTCTGCCACTCTCTCTCTCTTTATCTCCCTTGCTCTATATCTGTCTCTCTATCTCTCTCTTTGATATGCAAAGCAGAAGTTTTTAGAAAAGTGATTCATGCCACTGCAAGTCAATGGTCCACAGTGGTTGCCTTTGTGCGAGTTCTGTTTCATATGTTCCTTACAGAGTTGACCAAACAAATGGAAAATGATTCATCCTTCATAGTGTATGTTATTGTTTGTATTTTGAAACTAAACTGAACAAAAATATAAATGCAACACTTTCAAAGTGTTTACTGAGTTACAGTTCATATGAGGAAATCAGACAATCTATGTATTTCACATGACTGGAAATACAGATATGCTTCTGTTGGTCACAGATACCTTTTTAAAAAATGTAGGGGCGTGGATCAGAAAACCAGTCAGTATCTGGTGTGACCAGAATTTGCCTCATGCAGCCCGACATCTCCTTCACATACAGTTGATCAGGCTGTTGATTGTGGACTGTGGAATGTTGTCCCACTGCTCTTCCCTGAGACGGTTTATAACAGCTGGCTCAGAAATTCTTCGGTTGCGCAAACCCACAGTTTCATAATCTGTCCGCGTGGCTCATCTCAGACCATCCTGCAGGTGAAGAAGCCGGATGTGGAGGTCCTGGGCTGGTGTGGTTACACATGGTCTGTGGTTGTGAGGCCGGTTGGACATACAGTACAGTAAGTTCTCTAAAATGACGTTGGAGGCGGCTTATGGTAGAGAAATGAACATTCAAGTCTCTGGCAACAGCTCTGGTGGACATTCCTGCAGTCAGCATGCCAATTGCATGCTCTCTCAAAACTTAAGACATCTGTGGCATTGTGTTGTGTGACAAAACTGCACATTTTAGTGTGGCCTTTTATTGTCTCCAGCACAAGGTGCACCTGTGTAATGGCCATGCTCTCTAATCAACCTCTTGATATGCCACACCTGTCAGGTGAATGGATTATCTTGGCAAAGGAGAAATGCTCACTAACAGGGATGTAAACAAATTTGTGCACAAAATTTGAGACCAATAAGCTTTTTGTGCATATGGAACATTTCAGGGATCTTTTATTTCAGCTCATGAAACATGGGACCAACACTTTGCATGTTGTGTTTATATTATTGTTCAGTTTAGTTAAGCTAGCTAGCTAGCCAGGCAGGCTAATTGAGGGTGCATGCGCTTTCTCATCCTACTGTTACAAACAACAACAACAACTCCATTCAAAATTTAAAGTAGCAGCCTACCTGTTGGCTCTCGGCCGCTGTAGCCTATCCTTCTCCTTGAACTTTTAACTACCAGGAATGTGAACATGTTACCATGAATGTGAACATGTCACCATGAATGTGAACGTGTTACCATGAATGTGAACGTGTTACCATGAATGTGAACGTGTTACCATGAATGTGAACGTGTTACCATGAATGTGAACGTGTTACCATGAATGTGAACGTGTTACCATGAATGTGAACGTGTTACCACGAATGTGAACGTGTTACCACGAATGTGAACGTGTTACCATGAATGTGAACGTGTTACCATGAATGTGAACGTGTTACCATGAATGTGAACGTGTTACCATGAATGTGAACGTGTTACCATGAATGTGAACATGTTACCATGAATGTGAACATGTTACCATGAATGTGCACTTTCGTAGTTTTCTTACAGGAAAAGCCAGTGATGATGTTCATTGCTCTGCAAGATGACAAGAGACAATGTTAATAGAAACACGCGAAACTGATGGAAAACCCATCATCATCAATCAGCTGTGTTAATGCAGAACCACAACCTCCCCCCCTGACAAGTGCCAACCTCCATTGCGATTGAATTAGGTGAGGAATCCGTTTAGCATCTTCCTCCTGAAGTGGAAAACTGCAAGGTCACATCCTGGTTACACGCGCACTCACATACTTTCCTTGCTTCCTGGCTACAAGGAATTAATGTGACATGGCCTTGGAGGATTGGGAGAAGACAGGATCAGAGAGCAGCAATGCGATGAAGTGGAATTTCCACCCCGGGTGTCATTTAGCCAGCGTCAAGTCAAGAGGAGGCAGAGTCATGTGACTGGAAGTGTCACCATTATTTGAGTTGTTTTTTTCTATGTTTTGTTTGGTCAGGGTGTGATATGAGTGGGCATTCTATGTTGCATGTCTAGTTAGTCTGTTTCTATGTGTTTTGGCCTGATATGGTTCTCAATCAGTGGCAGGTGTTTGTCGTTTTCTCTGATTGGGAACCATATTTAGGTAGCTTGTTTTGTATTGTGGTTCGTGGGTTATTGTCTATGTTATGTTGCTTGTTAGCACAGTGTTTCTTTAGCAGTCAAGTTCAGTTAGTTAGTTAGTTAGTTAGTTAGTTAGTTAGTTAGTTAGTTAGTTAGTCAGTCAGTCAGTCAGTCAGTCAGTCAGTCAGTCAGTCAGTCAGTCAGTCAGTTAGTTAGTTTTAGTGTACTTCGTGTTTTTTCGGTCTTTTCATTAAATCATGCATTCACACCACGCTGCGCTTTGGTCTACTCAATACGACGATCGTGACAGGAAGGATGGTGACTAACGTTGCTACCAGTTAAAAATGGAAGGATGGTGATTAACATGGCTGTCAGTTAAAAATGGAAGGATGGTGATTAACATGGCTGTCAGTTAAAAATGGAAGGATGGTGATTAACATGGCAGTGTTACGCCCTGACCGTAGAGATCCTTTTTATGTCTCTATTTGGTTTGGTCAGGGTGTGATTTGGGTATTCTATGTTCTATTAATCTATGTTTGGCCGGGTTCTCAATCAGGGACAGATGTCTATCGTTGATTTCCCACCTGTCTTTGTGGGAAGATGACTTTGTTTATGGCACATAGCCTTTAGCGTCACGATTTGTTTGGTAGTGTTTATTGTTTTTTTCGGCTACTTTTTCCTAATAAAAAGAGAATGTACGCTCACCACACTGGGCATTGGTCCTCTTCTTTCAACGGCCGTGACAGGCAGCCAGTTAAAAATGGAAGGATGGTGATTAACATGGCTGCCAGTTAAAAATGGAAGGATGGTGATTAACATGGCTGCCAGTTAAAAATGGAAGGATGGTGATTAACATGGCTGCCAGTTAAAAATGGAAGGATGGTGATTAACATGGCTGCCAGTTAAAAACGGATCACAGGAAAGATGACGGCAAACAAGAATGGAGTACATTGAAAAGATTATCAAAGAGTGTCAAGAGTCCACACACTTTAACAAATTAAAAACCTCATTATCTACAGTCCAGGGTCACACACATCTTCTTACACCAGGGCCCATATCTTCAAAGCCTCTCAGAGTAGGAGTGCTGATCTAGGATCCCTTTTACATTACAATGAAAAATATTATATAGGTAGGTAGGATCTGATTCTAGATCATCAGTCCTACTGTCATAATCAGTCCTACTTTAAAGTGGTTTCTCATTCAGAGCCTGGACTTGCATCATGTCTTGAGTAGACCACAATCACAACAAGAACAACAGAAAGGAGAGAACAGGTGGCTGCAGTGGTAACTTTGATCTACTACAGATCTGAGATGGCTTAGCTTCCAATATAAGATATAATATACTTTATGTAATAATGTTATTATAACATCCAGAGAGGAGAGTCCAGGCCTGGTGGAGGGGAGTGCTCCGATCCTATCATATCCTCTCTCCCCAGACAGACAGGATTTCCCATGGCCCTGTCCATTAATGCATTCTAAATGAAGCATGTTCATCTTCAGAGGCAGGTCAGCCATGTGAGACACCCGGCCCAGACTGGTGCGTCCTGTGTTCCAGTAAGAAGCAGCCAATACCACGTGTCCTGGCTGGTAGGAAACCATGTGACACTAACGTGTGAGCACACACACATGAACAAGCGCTCAAGCTCACACACATATGTGCTTGTATACAAACATTTCTTTGACAGTATGTGATAAAAAGTATGAGACTGTATGCATCTGACTGTATGCAGCAGACCAGCTGGCTGGTGTGTTACAGATATATTCAATCTCTCCCTATCCCAGTCTGTTGTCCCCACAAGCTTCAAGATGGCCACCATTGTCATTGTACCTAAGAAAGCAAAGGTAATTTAACTAAATGCTTATCACAATGAAGCACTCACCTCTGTCGTCATGAAGTGCTTTGAGAAACGAATTAAGGATCATATCACCTGCCACCCTAGACCCACTTCAATTTGCTTACCGCCCCAATAGATCCACAGACGATGCATTCGCCCCCACACTGCACACTGCCGAATGCTGTTCATTGACTATGCTCAGCATTCAACACCATAGTACCCTCCAAGCTCATCATCAAGCTCGAGGCTCTGGGTCTGAACCCTGCACTGTGCACTTGAGTCCTGGATTTCCTTAATGGTTGCCCCCAGGTGGTGAAGGTTGGAAACAACACATCCTCTTTGCTGATCTTCAACACTGGGGCTCCACAAGGGTGCGTGCTCAGCCCCCTCCTGTACTTCCTGTTCACCCATGACTGCATGGCCAAGAACGCCTCCAACTCAATTATCAAGTTTGCAGACAACACAACAGTAGTAAGCTTGATTACCAACAACGAAGAGAGAGCCTACAGGGAGGAGGTGAGGGCTCTGGGAGTGTGGTGCCAGGAAAATAACCTCTCACTCAACGTCAATAAAACAACGGAGATGGTCGTGGACTTCAGTAAACAGCAGAGGGAGCACCCCCCTATCCACATCGATGGGACAGTAGTGGAGAAGGTGGAAAGCTTCAAGATCCTCTGCGTACTCATCACTGGCAAACTGAAATGGTCCACCCACATAGACTGTGTGGTGAAGAAGGCGCAACAGTGCCTCTTCAACCAGGAGGCTAAAGAAATTTGGCTTAACACATAAAACCCTCACAAACTTTTACAGATGCACAATTGAGAGCATTTGTCGGGCTGTATCACCGCCTGGTACGGCAACTGCACCGCCCACATTCACAAAGCTCTCCAGAGGGTGGTGCGGTCTGCCCAATGCATTTCCGGGGGAAAAATTCCCACCCTCCTGGACACCTACAGCACCACAGGAAGGCCAAAAAGATAATCAAGGACATCAACCACCCGAGCCACTGCCTGTTCACCCTGCTATCATCCAGAAGGCGAGGTCAGTACAGGTGCATCAAAGCTGGAACCGAGAGACTGAAAAAACGCTTCTATCTCAAGGCCATCAGACTGCTAAACAGCCACTAGCACATAGATTAGGAATCATTGGACACTTTTAGAAATTGATCACTGGCCATTTAAATAATGTTTCCGTATCTATGATTACTCATCTCATATGTATAAAACGCGCAGCGTGCTAAGTGTTCATGATGTAATATTTAATGAAACGAACTGAACACTGAAATATAAAACAATAAAGTGAACGAAGGAAAACCGAAACAGTACCGTGTGGACCAAACACTCACACAGAAAACAAACACCAACAAATCAAAAGTGAAACCCAGGCTACCTAAGTATGATTCTCAATCAGAGACAACTAACAACACCTGCCTCTGATTGAGAACCATACTAGGCCAAACTCAAAAACCAACATAGAAAAACAAACAGACTGCCCACCCCAACTCACGCCCTGACCATACTAAAACAAACAGACTGCCCACCCCAACTCACGCCCTGACCATACTAAAACAAACAGACTGCCCACCCCAACTCACGCCCTGACCATACTAAAACAAACAGACTGCCCACCCCAACTCACGCCCTGACCATACTAAAACAAACAGACTGCCCACCCCAACTCACGCCCTGACCATACTAAAACAAACAGACTGCCCCCCCCAACTCACGCCCTGACCATACTAAAACAAAGATATAATAACAGAACTATGGTCAGAACGTGACAGATGCTGCCACCCCTGTGCTTCACGGTTGGGATGGTATTTTTCAGCCTGCAAGCCTCCCCCTTTTTCCTCCAAACATAACGATGGTCATTATGGCCAAACAGCTGTATTTTTGTTTCATCAGACCAGAGGACGTTTCTCCAAAAAGTATGATCTTTGTCCCCATGTGCAGTTGCAAACCATATTCTCGCTTTTTTATGGCGCAGTGGCTTTTTTTGGAGCAGTGGTTTCTTCCTTGCTGGGCAACCTTTCAGGTTATGTTGATATAGGACTCTATTTACTGTGGATATAGATACTTTTGTACCTGTTTCCACCCACATCTTCACAAGGTACTTTGCTGTTGTTCTGGGATTGATTTGCACTGTTCGCACCAAAGTACGTTCAACTCTAGTAGACATAACGCGTCTCCTTCCTGAGCGGTATGATGGCTGCATGGTCCCATGGTGTCTATACTTGCGTACGATTGCTTGTCCAGATGAATGTGGTACCTTCAGGTGTTTGGAAATTGCTCCCAAGTATGAACCAGACTTTTCTTCTGAGGTCTTGGCTGAATTCTTTTGATTTTCCAATGATGTCAAGCAAAGAGGCACTGAGTTTGAAGGTAGGCCTTGAAATACATCCACAGGTACACCCCCAATTGACACAAATTATGTCAATTAGCCTATCAGAAGCTTCTAAAGCCATGACATTTTCTGGACTTTTCCAAGCTGTTTAAAGGCACAGTCAACTTGTATGTAAACTTCTGACCCACTGGAATTGTGATACAGTGAATTATTGTAACGTTCGTCGTCTTCCTCTGATGAGGAGTAAGAGAGGTCGGGCCAATTTGCAGCATGGTAAGTGTCCATTTTAATAAGACAAACTGAACACTACACAAATACAAAATAACAAAGTGAAACAAATGAAACGGTTCCATGTGGTAACAAACACTAACACGGAAAATATTCACCCACAACTCAAAAGTGAAACCAGGCTACCTAAATATGGTTCTCAATCAGGGACAACGATAAACAGCTGCCTCTGATTGAGAACCATACCAGGTCAAACACAGAAATCCCAAAACATAGAAAAAGGAACCTAGACAACCCACCCAACTCACGCCCTGACCATACTAAAACAAAGACATAATGAAAGAACTAAGGTCAGAACGTGACAATTATAAGTGAAATAATCTGTCTGTAAACAATTGTTGGAAAAATGACTTGTGTCATGCACAAAGTAGATGTCCTAATCGACTTGCCAAAACTATAGTTTGTGAACAAGAAATTTGTGGAGTGGTTGAAAAACGAGTTTTAATGACTCCAACCTAAGTGTATGTAAACTTCTGACTTCAACTGTATATACTGAGATCATATGACAGATCATGTGACACTTAAATAAAGTCCACTTGTGTGCAATCTAACTAATTATGTGACTTCTGAAGGTAATTAGTTGCACCAGGTCTTATTTAGGGGCTTCATAGCAAAGGGGGTGAATACATATGTGTCACGGCCGTCCTCCTCTTCATCTGAAGAGGAGAGGCGAGAAGGATCGGACCAAAATGCGGCGTCGTAAGTGTCCATGGTAAATCTTTAATACCGAAAGTACTGACACTGTATACAAAACTATAAACAAATGACGACCGTGAAGCTACAACATAGACAATCACCCACCAACAAACAGTGCAACCCAGGCTACCTAAGTATGATTCTCAATCAGAGACAACTAATGACACCTGCCTCTGATTGAGAACCATACTAGGCCGAAACATAGAAATACCCAAATCATAGAAAAACAAACATAGACTGCCCACCCAACTCACGCCCTGACCATACTAAATAAATACAAAACAAAGGAAATAAAGGTCAGAACATGACAGTACCCCCCCCCAAAGGTGCGGACTCCGGCCGCAAAACCTTGACCTATAGGGGAGGGTCTGGGTGGGCGTCTGTCCGCGGTGGCGGCTCTGGCGCGGGACGCGGACCCCACTTAACCATTGTCTTTGTCCGCCTCCGTGGCATTCTAACCATGACCACCCCTCTCAATGACCCCACTGGACAGAGGGGCGGAAGCTCTGGACAGAGGGGCGGAAGCTCTGGACAGAGGGACGGAAGCTCTGGACAGAGGGGCGGAAGCTCTGGCGCCTCTGGGCTGAGGGGCTCTGGCGCCTCAGACTCCGGCAGCAGCGCCGGACAGGCGGGAGACTCCGGCAGCAGCGCCGGACAGGCGGGAGACTCCGGACAGGCGGGAGGCTCCGGCAGCGGCGCCGGACAGGCGGGAGGCGCCGGACAGGCGGGAGGCTCCGGCAGCGGCGCCGGACAGGCGGGAGACTCCGGACAGGCGGGAGGCTCCGGCAGCGGCGCCGGACAGGCGGGAGGCGCCGGACAGGCGGGAGGCTCCGGCAGCGGCGCCGGACAGGCGGGAGGCGCCGGACAGGCGGGAGGCTCCGGCAGCGGCGCCGGACAGGCGGGAGACTCCGGACAGGCGGGAGGCTCCGGCAGCGGCGCCGGACAGGCGGGAGGCGCCGGACAGGCGGGAGGCTCCGGCAGCGGCGCCGGACAGGCGGGAGGCTCCGACAGCGGCGCCGGACAGGCGGGAGGCTCCGACAGCGGCGCCGGACAGGCGGGAGGCTCCGACAGCGGCGCCGGAACGGCGGGAGGCTCCGACAGCGGCGCCGGAACGGCGGGAGACTCCGACAGCGGCGCCGGACAGGCGGGAGACTCCGACAGCGGCGCCGGACAGGCGGGAGGCTCCGGACAGGCGGGAGGCTCCGGCAGCGGCGCCGGACAGGCGGGAGGCGCCGGACAGGCGGGAGGCTCCGGCAGCGGCGCCGGACAGGCGGGAGGCGCCGGACAGGCGGGAGGCTCCGGACAGGCGGGAGGCTCCGGCAGCGGCGCCGGACAGGCGGGAGGCTCCGGCAGCGGCGCCGGACAGGCGGGACCACCTGCAGGGAGGAGACAGAGAGACAGCCTGGTGCGTGGGGCTGCCACAGGAGCCACCAGGCTGGGGAGACCCTCAGGAGGCTTGGTGTTAGGAGGCACCTGAAGGACCGGGCTGTGGGGGAGCACTGGAGCGCAACCTTGGCACCACTTCCCCAGGGTGGACAACTACTCTAGCCCGGACCCTCCAGAGTGCAGGCACAGGTTGAACCGGGCTGTGGGTAAGCACGGGAGATCTAGTGCTTACTACACGCACCTCTCCCTTAGGCTCCACTCCCACATTCGCCCGGCACGAGCGGAGCGCAGGCAGAGGACGCACTGCACCCTCCCAGCGCCCCGGAGACACAGCACGCAGAGCCGGCGCAGGATAACCTGGACCAAAACTGCGTACCGGCGACCAGACCCGCTGAGCAGGCACCATACGCCCTGGCTCGATGCCCACACTCTCACGGCACTTTCGGGGGGCTGCCCTATAGCGCACCGGGCTATGGGCACGCACTGGCGACACCGTGCGCTTAACCGCATAACACGGTGCCTGACCAGTAATGCGCTGCTTATAATAAGCACGAGGAGTGAGCTCAGGTCTGCTACCTGGCTTACTACCACACCTCGTCTGCCCCCCCCCCAAAACATTTTTGGGGCTGCCTCTCATACCTGTCGCACTGCCGTGCTGCCTCCTCATATCGCCGCCGCTCAGCTTTCGCTGCCTCCAGCTCTGCTTTGGGGCGGCGATATTCCCCAGCCTGTGCCCAGGGTCCTTTCCCGTCTAGAATCTCCTCCCATGTCCAGGAGTCCTGTGATGCTGGCCGCTGTTTTTGCTGTTGCTGCTGCTGTCGTCGCTGCTGTTTACCACGCCGCTTGGTCCTTGGTTGGTGGGTGATTCTGTCACGGCCGTCCTCCTCTTCATCTGAAGAGGAGAGGCGAGAAGGATCGGACCAAAATGTGGCGTCGTAAGTGTCCATGGTAAATCTTTAATACCGAAAGTACTGACACTGTATACAAAACAATAAACAAATGACGACCGTGAAGCTACAACATAGACAATCACCCACCAACAAACAGTGCAACCCAGGCTACCTAAGTATGATTCTCAATCAGAGACAACTAATGACACCTGCCTCTGATTGAGAACCATACTAGGCCGAAACATAGAAATACCAAATCATAGAAAAACAAACATAGACTGCCCACCCAACTCACGCCCTGACCATACTAAATAAATACAAAACAAAGGAAATAAAGGTCAGAACGTGACAATATGCACACACCACTTTTCCGTTTTTAATTTTTTTACATTTTTTATACAAGTGATTTTTTTTCATTTCACTTGACCAATTTGGACTGTTTTGTGTATGTACGTTACATGAAATCCAAATAAAAATCCATTTAAATTACAGGTTGTAATGCAACAAAATAGGAAAAACACCAAGGGGGATGAATACTTTTGCAAGTCCCTGTACAACCACACACACAAAACACAACACAACACAACACAACACAACACAACACACACACACACACACACACACACACACACACACACACACACACACACACACAAGTGAGAGAGATTATATCCATCTGAGGTGGAGAAGCCCCAGAGCATGGATTGTGGTCTTCCAAACATCAGCAGCCACAACGTTCTCTGTTAATCTGTCACTACTCACACAGCCTGGGAGCCACGAGGTCACAATGGAAGCTGTGAGTCATATGCTCTCTCCTGCCTGTGAACCTACATAAATATAGCATTGAGTCACCTCAGAGCTTCCTGTGTATATGTGTGTGTGTGTGTGTGTGTTGTGTTGTGTTGTGTTGTGTGTGTGTTGTGTTGTGTTGTGTTGTGTGTGTGTGTGTTGTGTTGTGTTTTGTGTGTGTGTGTGTGTGTTGTGTTGTGTTGTGTTTTGTGTGTGTGTGTGTGTTGTGTTGTGTGTGTGTGTTGTGTTGTGTTGTGTTGTGTGTGTGTGTGTGTTGTGTTGTTTTGTGTGTGTGTGTGTGTTGTGTTGTGTTGTGTTGTGTTGTGTTGTGTTGTGTGTGTGTGTGTTGTGTTGTGTGTGTGTGTGTGTGTGTGTGTGTGTGTGTGTGTGTGTGTGTGTGTGTGTGTGTGTGTGTGTGTGTGTGTGTGTGTGTGTGTGTGTGTGTGTGTGTGTAAGAGAGAGGGAGAATGTGTTTGCTTGTGAGTGCTTGCCTTTGCCTGTTACTGCGTAAGTGTGCACATGCATATTGTAACAAAATGTTAAGAGAACATGCACACGAGTGCTCACCTGCTTGATGGGTTTGTATGCTTGCGTGTTTATGCTTGTGTGTATGTGTGTTAGTGCATGTATTACACAGGTGGCTGGTGGCACATTAATTAGGGAGGGCAGGCTTTCCATGTGTTTGATACCATTCCATGCCCTGCATTCCAGCAGTTATTTTGAGCCGTCCCTCCTCTCACCACTGTCTGGGAGGAGAGGAGGCTTAATGAGGTGAAGAAGAAGAGAAGAGTTAAATGAGACTACCCAGTTTCAGGCGTGGGCAGCAGGCAGTGTCAAAGTTAAGGCAGTGGGCAGCTGGAAATAGAAGCGCAGGGGATTTCTTCTCTCAAACAGAGAAGCCACAGCAGAGACTGAAGCAGAGGTAGCCCTTTCATTCACTCATTTAAAGGTGAATTAAACCCTGTCTTTCATTCATTTCTATGCAAACACACCCATCGTTCATGAATGATGCAGCGAAATGTTGCCACATTCAGCACTAATGCTCTTGTTCCTTGAAAAAGGAAGTGGTTCTGCCTGCCTCTTGCTGTTACAGTATTGTAACAGTTGTATGACTAAATGAGTGCCGCAGACCCTATCAGATATACAGAAAATATCCCTCACAAAGATAAACATACCTGCTGCTTGGTTTATCTCCATGAATATGTCACTGGCGTTGGTCGACTCTCACACATTCTCCATACAGATAAGACCTTTCAAGCAATCCTGGTGTGTTGAAACACACACAGACACACACACACATACACACGTGCGCACATGCATACACACACAGGACACAATGATCTCGTGTTGAGATGTGTGTGTGATTGTGTGCGTGGCTGCAGTGGCTTGATAAGCAGTACCCTAGCTCTACATATACATGAATGTGAAGCCATGCTGAGATAAGGAGCTGTATATTACATCTCTGATCCTAGCAGTGTTTCTCTGTGATATGGCACCTCAGATATTATCCGGGAGACTTTGGCAGCACGGCAACAACAGTGGTATCACAGCCGCAACAGGATTTAAAGATAGCAGCACACACCGGTCACCAATGGCACTTCGGGCTGAAAACAGTCAAAATACCTGTTTTTTACAGATTCGGTCAAATATATCTATTTTAAGTTTAGCTTGTGATGTGGTGTGACTGTTCTGACAGGAGTGAGTCTGAGACAGACAGGCAGACAGACAGGCAGACAGACAGACAGACAGACAGACAGACAGACAGACAGACAGACAGACAGACAGACAGACAGACAGACAGACAGACAGACAGACAGACAGACAGACAGACAGACAGACAGACAGAGAGAGAGGTAGGTGGGGTAGATAGAGAGACAGACTGATAGGTTGGGGAGATAGAGAAACTGAAACCAGCCCTACTAGTCAGATGAGTGTTTTGTCAACCACAGTCAGCCTACTGTAATCTCACAAACACCATCTGACCTTCAGGGATTGTAACTGATACCAAAGCTGAGATGATCATTATCATTATTCTGATAATAATGAGATCATGCCTCTGCTTGGTCGGGTAAAGGCTCAGGTTGCTACACAGATTCATTTGTAATAGGTCTGTAACATTTATTGATGGATACTATTGTATTTTAAAAACACTTCCAGTGCATGTTTATTCACACTTATTGCTACAGTAAATATGCCATATCTAGCCCTAACATTGCTACAATATATACTATCTGAAATACATTATGAAACTAGGAAATACATTCATATTACGGATTACCAGGATGTGTACTCAAAGCATGAGCAGGACCAACTGGCAAGTGTCTTCACTGACAACCTCTCCCTGACGGAGTCTGTAATATCTACATGTTTCAAGCAGACCACCATAGTCCCTGTGCCCAAGGAAGCAAAGGTAACCTGCCTAAATTATTACCACCCCGTAGCATTCACGTCAGTAGCTATGAAGTGCTTTGAAAGGCTGGTAATGTCTCACATCAACACCATCCTCCCGGATACCCTAGACCCACTCCAATTCGCATACCGCCCCAACAGATCCACTGATGATTCAATCTCAATCGCACTCCACACTGCCCTTTCCCACCTGGACAAAAGGAACACTTATGTGAGAATGTTGTTCATTGACTACAGCTCAGCGTTCAACACTATAGTGCCCACAAAGCTCTTAACACCACCCTCTGCAACTGGATCCTGGACTTCCTGACTTCCTAACGGGTCGCCCCCAGGTGGTAAGGATAGGCAACAACACCTCTGCCACGCTGATCCTCAGCACTGGGTCCCCTCAGGGGTGTGTACTTAGTCCCCTCCTGTTCTCCCTGTTCACCACGACTGCGTGGCCAAACACGACTCCAACACCGTCATTAAGTTTGCTGATGACACAACAGTGGTAGGCCTGATCACCGACAACGATGAGACAGCCTATAGGGAGGAGGTCAGAGACCTTTCCCTCAATGTGAGCAAGACAAAAGGAGCTGATCGTGGACTACAGGAAAAGGCGGCCCGAACATCAAATCAAATCAAATTTATTTATATAGCCCTTCGTACATCAGCTGATATCTCAAAGTGCTGTACAGAAACCCAGCCTAAAACCCCAAACAGCAAGCAATGCAGGTGTAGAAGCACGGTGGCTAGGAAAAACTCCCTAGAAAGGCCAAAACCTAGGAAGAAACCTAGAGAGGAACCAGGCTATGTGGGGTGGCCAGTCCTCTTCTGGCTGTGCCGGGTAGAGATTATAACAGAACATGGCCAAGATGTTCAAATGTTCATAAATGACCAGCATGGTCGTATAATAATAAGGCAGAACAGTTGAAACTGGAGCAGCAGCACGGTCAGGTGGACTGGGGACAGCAAGGAGTCATCATGTCAGGTAGTCCTGGGGCATGGTCCTAGGGCTCAGGTCAGTTGAAACTGGAGCAGTAGCACGGTCAGGTGGACTGGGGACAGCAAGGAGTCATCATGTCAGGTAGTCCTGGGGCATGGTCCTAGGGCTCAGGTCAGTTGAAACTGGAGCAGCAGCACTGCCAGGTGGACTGGGGACAGCAAGGAGTCATCATGTCAGGTAGTCCTGGGGCATGGTCCTAGGGCTCAGGTCCTCCGAGAGAGAGAGAGAGAAAGAGAGAATTAGAGAACGCACACTTAGATTCACACAGGACACCGAATAGGACAGGAGAGGTACTCCAGATATAACAAACTGACCCTAGCCCCCTGACACTGAAAACTACTGCAGCATAAAATACTGGAGGCTGAGACAGGCCCCCATTAACTTCGACGGGGCTGTAGTGAAGCGGGTTGACAGTTTCAAGTTCCTTGGTATCCACATAACCAACAAACTATCCTGGTCCAAACACACCAAGACAGTTGTTAAGAGGGCACAACAACACCTTTTCCCCCTCTGGAGACTGAAAAGATTTGGCATGGGTCCCCAGATCCTCAAAAGGTTCTAAAGCTGCACCATTGAGAGCATCCTGACAGGTTGCTTCACCGCCTGGTATGGCAACTGCTCGGCATCTGACCGTAAGGCCCTACAGAGTGTCGTGCATACGGCCCAGTACATCACTGTGGCCAAGCTTCCTGCCATCCAGGACCTATATAATAGGCCGTGTCAGAGGAAAGCCCCAAAAATTGTCAGAGACTCCGTTACCCAAATCATAGACTGTTTTCTCTGCTACTGTACGGCAAGTGGTACCAGAGCGCCAAGTCTAGGACCAAAAGGCTCCTTAACAGCTTCTACCCCCAAGCCATAAGACTGCTGAACAATTAATCAAATGGCCACTGGACTATTTACCTTGACCCCCCCTCCAATTGTTTTGTACACTGCTGCTACTCGCTGTTTATTATCTATGCATAGTCACTTCACCCCTACCTGTACAAATGACCTCGACTAACCTGTACCCCCGCACACTGGCTTGGTACCGATACCCCCTGTATATAGCCTTGTTATTGTTATTTTATTGTGCTACTTTTTATTATTTTTTACTTCAGTTTATTTGGTAAATATTTTTTCTTAACTCTTTCTTGAACTGCACTGTTGGTTAAGGGCTTGTAAGTAAGCATTTCACAGTAAGGTCTACACTTGTTGTATTCGGGGGATGTGACAAATACACTTTGGTTTGATATTGTGCTGTATTATGAAATGCACCCATATCATACAGCTCCAACAGTTTTCTAGAATGGATTTCCTTTAAATTCCTCTATTGCGAATAGAACCAGCAGCAGCCAGCCAGTCTGCCAGCCAGCCAGTCTGCCAGCCAGCCAGTCTGCCAGCCAGCCAGTGCCTTGGCTCACATCCACTTTAACAGAACAGAACTGATAGAATGGAGCTGCTGGCTGCCTCAGATGACTCACCCTCCATTGATGAGAAGCACAGCCATCCATTCCAACTTGGGGAACCAGACCCAGGCAGCACAGATCTTTCGTCTCCCCAACACACAGCCCTTCTGACTGGGCTGGGCCTTCTCTCCCCTCCCTCTTTCTGCCGCCATGCAGCCTCCAGCAGCCTAGAGCTCTCCTCTCCTCCACACACGTCCCTCCCACTTGGGTTGGGCTTCCCCTCCTCTCCCCCTCTCCCCTGCTTTGCAGCCTCCAGCAGGCCTGTGTTTAAATTAGAGGCTTGGCGCAGTGCCAGGTGAACAGGCTTTCTCAGTAGGCTATACATAACAGGCAGAATGCCATTCATTCTGATAGAAGACTGGAAGACGGAGTGAGTCACTGTTATAGTGGAGAGGGGTGGAGGCCTAGAAACTGGCTATGCCTGCTGGTTTTTAAGAATATGATCAGAGTGCTGGAATGTATTTTATTTGTTCATGAAGACACGTGATTAAACATTGTGTGGCATTGTACATACAGCATTTGTGCATAATCATATGAAATAGGTTCAATAAGCATAACACAATGTGTACACTAAACATCAGAAACCGTTTCCCCATATTAGAAGGGCAAAAGAATGAAGAGGATCTTTACTTTGACATCAGTGTGTGTGACATCAGTGTGACATCTGTTGGCTAGTTTCTGGTTTCTGCTACTACAAGCATTTTCAGCAGATCCTTTAATCAAATCCTGCTTTCACATAGGATTTCATGTATTTAGCCTGTAAAAAATGAGGGATGACCCCCTTACACACAGGACCATTTTACCACATTCTTGCCTACATACACCTTTTATTCCTCCCGTGCATGCTGGGGGGGACGAGTGGCAGTGGTGGTGTGCAGATGTGGGTGGGGTCTATTTTAATGAATCCATTGAGAATATACACCAAAAAGAAACCAATTATGAATGAATTTAGGCAGGTCCCAAGAAAAATTACAGGACTAATAAAATGTATTTTCAAAATAATCTAATATTTACATTTTAATTAGGCCTATGTTACAGGTCTGTGCAGCCATGGCTGAACCATCCAAATAAAATCCATAGTTAATTATTTTGATCATTACAGAGACAAGACACACCTACCTGATCACAGTCAACCCACATTCGGGAAAGTATTCAGACCTCTTAACATTTTCCCAGCCTAACTGTATGCTATCCAAACAAAATATCAAAAAGGAGATTCAGGAAAAAAAAAAGATAAATAAATCGGACATTTATTGATCTATCAAAACGAGTCCCCGAGCTTGTCTCAATGGCACCATCATCTAGTTGACCACACACGGGTAGGCTATTGCTTCAAATGTAAAGGCTATTGGATGACTTTGGATTACTTTGGGAGTTTCAGTAAGCAACAATTTGATACATGCCTTCAACTGCATTAGCCTACTTTATTCCAATATTTGTTATTCAGTGATATTTATTCCCACAGTAATTATTTCTGGATCCATCCAGTTGTGGATGAGAAAACAGTGCGTGCTTAGTGATGGACGATACCAAGAGATGGGATGAAGTTACATGCCTTGCAAAGTTTAAAACTGGTAGGCGCTGCCTAGCAACCATGAAGAGATTAAGAGCATAGTGCGTGCCAATACCGCCTCAGCATTAAGGCTGCGTTTCATACTAAGCCGTAGTCAAACTTCACCGAAATTATTATTAAGTAATTTGGTAGAAATAGGCTAAACATTTCGGCTTTCATGCTTTGATACCTTACAGATAAAGAAAAGGCGGAAAAAAGTTGGCGATATGATAAAATTGTCGGAGAACGTTAGTCTTAACAGAGAGTGTGAGGAAACTAAAACTACAGCCTACAATACAGCTTTTACAGCATATGGTATATAGTATTTCAATCAAAGGCAAAATAAGATGAAAAGACAAAGCTATAACATTGATATAAACTGCTGCTGTTGATATTTCCTTCCATATCATTTTATCATTCGTTTTTTCCTCCATGTTGTGATTATATCACCTCGTTGTTTCTAAGATTGGTTCTGGGAGCGTCTCTCATTCCGATCTCTGTTATTACATCAGAAGTCAGAGGGTCAGCTCAGCACCATGTTGCACAAACGGAGTGTTCTAGAAACCATCTGGTTTCTCACTATATAGGCCCAGTACTGCCGCTAGCTCTCACAAGCTACTTCACAAAGTAATAACACAGAATATAGGTCTTCCACACTCCAGCCGCAATGTGTTTTACTGTACACAGCAAATATTTCACACACACAAGGGAAACCAATGTCTAACCTATAGCAGATGCTAAAGGTTTCTTCCATAACAAAATGCATCTTCCCAGTTCCCAGTGTCCCCTTGTCATAAAATAGGCTTTAGGATGAACTGTTCAGCCAAGTTCCAGATGTGGTTCAGTGGTTATTAGATCCCATGCGAAACTACAGTTAAAATGTCACCCAGGTTACTGTCGTTGGTTAGAATCCAACTGTCTCTTTGTGCAGTGTTCCTTCAGTAGTCCAGTTGCCAGGTGAGATGAGTAGCAGCTGTGGAATGTGTACTGGCCATGTCTGTTCAGTCTGCTGCTAAACACTGAAAGAGATGTTGCTTATTTTCCCGGCTGACACACCACTGACAGCCCAGTATGCAGGCATTCATTTTCTTAGGCAGTCCAGCTCACAACCTGTAGTAGCCATGTGCTCTCACCAAACACTGACCACAAGCGCTCTGCACAAAGGCTCCACCATGCCTCTAGATTGCATCACTTCCTGTGGTCAACCGCACTTCAAACAGAAAGATACAGGTGTTTTATACAAGTCAGGTGAACATACAATAACTAAATTAACCAATGAAACGTATGGCAATCAGACACATCTGAGACATTAATGTATGCGTGGCCTATTGCAAAAGAACAGAACATAAGGTGAAATATTCCTCTTCTTGTATTAGACACAGTAAGAGCTCCTGGGAGATGTCATTCCTCTCTGCTTCTCTCTGTTAACTACATCACAACTAGCTAATTTACAAGCTGTTTCTCTGCCTCTCCAGGAAACTGAATTATTCTTTGTGCTAAAATGATTACATAATCAGTGTTTTTTTTTAAAAGGGATTGTGTCTCCAGAGAAGTTGAATCAGTAATAAGAACTTGTCTTTTGAAGTATGCGTTTTGAATAAATGACTATAAATCCATTGACAAAAGTGAACAAGAGCAAGGTCTGTATGATTTCCATGAAATCCTTTCATGGTGGTACTACTTGGACTGAACCCGGCACCATCCATTTTAAAAGAGAGAAGTGGAATGGGGAGGCCAGGGGAGGGGAGACCAGCTGCGTGACATTACCTGACTGCACAGTAGATTGCAGATTTGTTTATACAGTAAACAGGTGACACACATGCATGCATTCACACAAACACAATCACACACACAATCACTCACAATCACACACACACATGACAGGATTGTTGACTATATACACACAGCTCAGTCATGGCATTACAGGACAACAACTTCAGCTGTCCCCCAACCACACAGGATGTTGTACAAGTCAGCAGAAATGGTTGGTTGAGACAACAACAACATACAATACAGGGTATTCTCAGCCTTGTCTCATCTCTGTGTCTTCACAACTGTCTGTGGAGTGCTCTGGGGGTGCCCTACTCACAGGACAAAACATGAAAGACACAATCACTGAGTTCTTATCACAGAGCAGCGATCTTACAAACATCTGTTGTATAGTAACGAGCATGCAGCAGACTTACAGTAGTTGAGTTCTTCTTATCATAAGGAGTAGATCATACAAACCTCTCTACCTACAGTCAAATGTACCATACACACTCAGTTAGCTTTTCCTCTCTGATATTCTACAGCCAGACTCTCCTGACCTCAAATAAGCTATTGTTGTCGCACCAACCAATAGTAGGCTTTGGTTGAAGCTCAATGTTAAATTCAAATCTCTCTACCATCATATCTAAGCCAATATGACATCAATGTCAATGAAAATTCAAAAATCCTAGAAGGCCAGCATCCCGGTAGTCACCTCTTCACTGTTGATGTTGAGACTAGTGTTTTGCGGGTATTATTTAATGAAGCTGCTAGTTGAGGACTTGTGAGGCATCTGTTTCTCAAAGTAGACACTCTAGCGTAGTTGTCCTCTTGCTCAGCTGTGCACCGGGGCCTCCCACTCTTCTTTATATTCTGGTTAGAGCCCGTTTGCGCTGTTCTGTGAAGGGAGTAGTAAACAGCGTTGTACCAGACCTTCCATTTCTTGGCAATTTCTCGCATGGAATAGCCTTCATTTCTCAGAACAAGAATAGACTGATGAGTTTCAGAAGAAAGGTCTTTGTTTCCGGCCATTTTGAGCCTGTGATCGAACCCACAAATGCTGATGCTCCAGATACTCAAGTCTGAAGAAGGCCAGTTTTATTGCTCCTTTAAACAGCACAAGTTTTCAGCTGTGCTAACATAATTGCAAAAGGGTTTTCTAATGAGCAATTAGCCTTTTGAAATTATAAACTTGGATTTGCTAACACAACGTGCCATTGGAACACAGGCGTGACGGTTGCTGATAATGGGCCTGTTACGTCCGTTGTCAGAATGAAACCAAAGTGCAGCATGGAAAGTGTACGTCTTCTTTATTTGGATGAACACCAAAAAACAACAAAAGATAAACAAATGTAAAGTTCTGCAGGGCTATACAGCTACTGTGCAAAAACAAGTTCCCACAAACTCAGGTGGAAAACAGGCTGCCTAAGTTTGATTCCCAATCAGAGACATTGATAGACCTCTGATTGGGAACCATACCCGGCCAACAAAGAAATAGAAAACTAGAATGCCCACCCAAATTACACCCTGACCTAACCAAATGGAGAAATATACAGGCTCTCTAAGGTCAGGGCGTGACAGTCCCCCCCCCCCCCAAAGGTGCGGACTGCGGTCACAAAACCTGACTCTATGAGGGAGGGTCCGGGTGGGCATCTAGCCTCGGTGGCGGCTCCGGTTCGGGGCGTAAAACCTGCTCAGCTTGCTGATCCCTCCGCTTCCTTGGAACCGGACCGTGGATCGTCGCCAGAGGCTCCGGACCGTGGATCGTCGCCGGAAGCTCTGGACTGCCGACCGTCGCTGGAGGCTCTGGACTGCCGACCGTCGCTGGAGACCCCAGACTGGGGAGCGTCGCTGGAGACCCCGGACTGGGGACCGTCGCTGGAGACCCCAGACTGGGGAGCGTCACTGGAGACCCCGGGCTGGGGACCGTCGCAGGAAGTTCCGGTCTGTGAACTGTCGCCGAACGCTCTGGATTGGGTACTGTTGCCGGACGCTCTGGACTGGGTACTGTTGCCGGACGCTCTGGACTGGGTACTGTCGCCGGACGCTCTGGACTGGGTAATGTTGCCGGACGCTCTGGACTGGGTACTGTTGCCGGACGCTCTGGACTGGGTACTGTCTCCGGACGCTCTGGACTACCGAGGTGCACTGTAGGCCTAGTGTGTGGTGCCGGAACTGGTGGTACCGGGCTGGGGACACGCACCTCAGGGCGAGTGTGGGGAGGAGGAACAGGGCGCACTGGGCTCTGGAGGCACACAGGAAGCCTGGTGTGTGGTGTTGGCACTGGTGGTACTGGGCTGCCTCTAACTCCTCCTTAGGATGGCGATACTCCCCCGGCTGTGTCCAGGGTCCTGCTCCATCTAATATCTCCTCCCAGGTCCATCTCCCCATTAAGCGCTGTTCCTCCTTTCACGCTGCTTGGTCCTTGTTTGGTGGGTTATTCTGTCACATTCGTCATAACGATGAGACCAAGGTGCAGCTATAAACACGAGTGCTGACATGCAACTACACATAGACAATAACCCACAAAATACCCAAGGAAATTGGCTACCTAAATATGGTCAGAGACAACGATAAACAGCTGCCTCTGATTGGTAACCAATCTAGGCAACCACAGACATATAAACACCTAGATATACAACAATCCCTTAGACATACAAAACCCATAGACAATACAAAAACTACACAAACCACCCTCGTCACACCCTGACCTAACCAAAATAATAAAGAAAACAAAGACAACTAAGGTCAGGGTGTAACAGCTCGGTACTGCGGGCCTTACAGGAGGTGGGGCTCTGCCTGCAGGAAACACGATTGGGAGGGGAGGTGTCAAACCCCAGGTGAAGAAAGTGGAGGCAATTCGGGACTGTCCCCGCCCCCTCACCAAGAAGCCGGTATGGACATTTGTGGGGTTGACTCGTTGCTACCTGAGATTTATTCCCCACTTTGCCTCCCTAGCCAGCCCCCTGACAGATCTGACCAGGAGCCATCTGCCCGCCTAGGTGGGGGTACAGACCGATGCATCCGAAACAGGGGTGGGTGCCGTCCTATCACAGCTACAAGAAGGTGAGGAACACCCAGTCATGTACATTAGCCGGAAGCTGTTGCCACTGGAACAAAGATATTCCACTGTGGATAAAGAATGTCTAGCGATCAAGTGGGCGCTGGAGACGTTGAAGTATTACTTACTGGGACGGCACTTCACCCTCGTAACGGACCATGCACCACTGGTTCAGATGTCACGAAATAAGGATCTTTTTTTTTATTTACAATTGCGACCTGGCCAAGATAAAGCAAAGCAGTTCGACAGATACAACGACACAGAGTTACACATGGAGTAAAACAAACATACAGTCAATAATACAGTATAAACAAGTCTATATACAATGTGAGCAAATGAGGTGAGAAGGGAGGTAAAGGCAAAAAAGGCCATGGTGGCAAAGTAAATACAATATAGCAAGTAAAACACTGGAATGGTAGTTTTGCAATGGAAGAATGTGCAAAGTAGAAATAAAAATAATGGGGTGCAAAGGAGCAAAATAAATAAATAAATAAAAATGAAATACAGTTGGGAAAGAGGTAGTTGTTTGGGCTAAATTATAGGTGGGCTATGTACAGGTGCAGTAATCTGTGAGCTGCTCTGACAGTTGGTGCTTAAAGCTAGTGAGGGAGATAAGTGTTTCCAGTTTCAGAGATTTTTGTAGTTCGTTCCAGTCATTGGCAGCAGAGAACTGGAAGGAGAGGCGGCCAAAGAAATAATTGGTTTTGGGGGTGACTAGAGAGATATACCTGCTGGAGCGTGTGCTACAGGAGCCAATTCTAGATTTAACTTTGGATTGGAGATGTTTGATATGGGTCTGGAAGGAGAGTTTACAGTCTAACCAAACACCTAAGTATTTGTAGTTAACCACGTATTCTAAGTCAGAGCCGTCCAGAGTAGTGATGTTGGACAGGCGGGTAGGTGCAGGTAGCGATCGGTTGAAGAGCATGCATTTAGTTTTACTTGTATTTAAGAGCAATTGGAGGCCACGGAAGGAGAGTTGTATGGCATTGAAGCTTGCCTGGAGGGTTGTTAACACAGTGTCCAAAGAAGGGCCGGAAGTATACAGAATGGTGTCGTCTGCGTAGAGGTGGATCAGGGACTCACCAGCAGCAAGAGCGACCTCATTGATGTATACAGAGAAGAGAGTCGGTCCAAGAATTGAACCCTGTGGCACCCCCATAGAGACTGCCAGAGGTCCGGACAGCAGACCCTCCGATTTGACACACTGAACTCTATCAGAGAAGTAGTTGGTGAACCAGGCGAGGCAATCATTTGAGAAACCAAGGCTGTCGAGTCTGCCGATGAGGATGTGGTGATTGACAGAGTCGAAAGCCTTGGCCAGATCAATTAATACGGCTGCACAGTAATGTTTCTTATCGATGGCGGTTAAGATATCGTTTAGGACCTTGAGCGTGGCTGAGGTGCACCCATGACCAGCTCTGAAACCAGATTGCATAGCAGAGAAGGTATGGTGAGATTCGAAATGGTCGGTAATCTGTTTGTTGACTTGGCTTTCGAAGACCTTAGAAAGGCACAGTAGGATAGATATAGGTCTGTAGCAGTTTGGGTCAAGAGTTTTTGAATAGGAGGATGACCGCAGCTGCTTTCCAATCTTTGGGAATCTCAGACGACACGAAAGAGAGGTTGAACAGGCTAGTAATAGGGGTGGCAACAATTTCGGCAGATAATTTTAGAAAGAAAGGGTCTAGATTGTCTAGCCCGGCTGATTTGTAGGGGTCCAGATTTTGCAGCTCTTTCAGAACATCAGCTGAATGGTTTTGGGAGAAGGAGAAATGGGGAAGGCTTGGGCGAGTTGCTGTTGGGGGTGCAGTGCTGTTGTCCGGGGTAGGAGTAGCCAGGTGGAAAGCATGGCCAGCCGTAGAAAAATGCTTATTGAAATTCTCAATTATGGTGGATTTATCAGTGGTGACAGTGTTTCCTATCTTCAGTGCAGTGGGCAGCTGGGAGGAGGTGTTCTTATTCTCCATGGACTTTACAGTGTCCCAGAACTTTTTTGAGTTAGTGTTGCAGGAAGCAAATTTCTGCTTGAAAAAGCTAGCCTTGGCTTTTCTAACTGCCTGTGTATAATGGTTTCTAGCTTCCCTGAACAGCTGCATATCACGGGGGCTGTTCGATGCTAATGCAGAACGCCATAGGATGTTTTTGTGTTGGTTAAGGGCAGTCAGATCTGGGGAGAACCAAGGGCTATATCTGTTCCTGGTTCTAAATTTCTTGAATGGGGCATGTTTATTTAAGATGGTTAGGAAGGCAGTTAAAAAAAATATCCAGGCATCCTCTACTGACGGGATGAGATCAATATCCTTCCAGGATACCCCGGCCAGGTCGATTAGAAAGGCCTGCTCGCAGAAGTGTTTCAGGGAGCGTTTTACAGTGATGAGTGGAGGTCGTTTGACCGCTGACCCATTACGGATGCAGGCAATGAGGCAGTGATCGCTGAGATCTTGGTTGAAGACAGCAGAGGTGTATTTAGAGGGGAAGTTGGTTAGGATGATATCTATGAGGGTGCCCGTGTTTAAGGCTTTGGGGAGGTACCTGATAGGTTCATTGATAATTTGTGTGAGATTGAGGGCATCAAGTTTAGATTGTAGGATGGCTGGGTTGTTAAGCATGTTCCAGTTTAGGTCGACTAGCAGCACGAACTCTGAAGATAGATGGGGGGCAATCAGTTCACATATGGTGTCCAGAGCACAGCTGGGGGCAGAGGGTGGTCTATAGCAGGCGGCAACGGTGAGAGACTTGTTTTTAGAGAGGTGGATTTTTAAAAGTAGAAGTTCAAATTGTTTGGGTACAGACCTGGATAGTAGGACAGAACTCTGCAGGCTATCTTTGCAGTAGATTGCAACACCGCCCCCTTTGGCAGTTCTATCTTGTCTGAAAATGTTGTAGTTTGGAATTAAAATTTCTGAATTTTTGGTGGTCTTCCTAAGCCAGGATTCAGACACAGCTAGAACATCCGGGTTGGCAGAGTGTGCTAAAGCAGTGAATAGAACAAACTTAGGGAGGAGGCTTCTAATGTTAACATGCATGAAACCAAGGCTATTACGGTTACAGAAGTCGTCAAAAGAGAGCGCCTGGGGAATAGGAGTGGAGCTAGGCACTGCAGGGCCTGGATTCACCTCTACATCGCCAGAGGAACATAGGAGTAGAAGAATAAGGGTACGGCTAAAAGCTATGAGAATTGGTCGTCTAGAACGTCTGGAACATAGAGTAAAAGGAGGTTTCTGGGGGCGATAAAATAGCATCAAGGTATAATGTACAGACAAATGTATGGTAGGATGTGAATACAGTGGAGGTAAACCTAGGTATTGAGTGATGAAGAGAGAGATATTGTCTCTAGAAACATCATTGAAACCAGGAGATGTCATTGCATGTGTGGGTGGTGGAACTAATAGGTTGGATAAGGTATAGTGAGCAGGACTAGAGGCTCTACAGTGAAATAAGCCAATAAACACTAACCAGAACAGCAATGGACAAGACATATTGACATTAAGGAGAGGCATGCTTAGTCGAGTGATCAAAAGGGTCCAGTGAGTGGAGAGGTTGGTTGGTGATTTAGACAGCTAGCCAGGCCATCGGTAGCAAGCTAGCATAGGATGGAGGTCTGTTGTTAGCCACCTCTTGCGTTCCGTCAGTAGATTAGTGGGGTTCCGTGTGGTAGAGGGGATTAATCCAAATCACACAACAACAACAAAAATAAAAACAATAGATATAGTTATAGAGGCCCAAGAAGAAAACATAATAATAATAAAAATAAATAAATTGTCCGATTGTCTATTCAGATAGCAGCCGGTAAGACAGCTAACGGTTAGCAGGCCGCAGATGGGCGTTCAGGTAACGTCGCGACGGAGGAGCCAGCCGGATCTCCTTTGGGTAGATAACGTCGGCAGTCCAGTTGTGAAGGCCCGGTGGGGCTCCGCGTAGGCAGTAAAACGGGTCCGGATAGGTGACTGCAGCCCAGTGTCACGCCTTGGTCTTAGTATTTTGTGTTTTCTTTAATTATTTGTTCAGGCCAGGGTGTGACATGGGTTATTGTGTTGTCGTATTGTTTTTTTTTGTAGGCATTGGGATTGTGGTTGATTAGGGGTGTGTCGAGTGTAGGCTTGGCTGCCTGAGGCGGTTCTCAATCAGCAGTCAGGTGCTTCTCGTTGCCTCTGATTGGGAACCGTATTTAGGTAGCCTGAGTTCGCTTTGTATTTCATGGGTGATTGTTCCTGTCTCTGTGTAGTGTTCACCAGATAGGCTGTAATAAGTTTCACGTTCCGTTTGTTGTTTTCGTATTTTGTATAGTTATTTCATGTATCGTCACTTTTCATTCATTAAAGACATGAGTAACCACCACGCTGCATTTCGGTCCGACTCTCTTTCAACAAACGAAGAACGCCGTTACAGAATCACCCACCACACACGGACCGAGCAGCGTGGAAACAGGCAGCGACCGCAGGAAAAGCGAAAGGAGGAACTGGACGGAAAAGGACCCTGGGCTCAGCCTGGAGAATATCACCGTCCCAAGGAAGAACTAGAGGCGGCTAAAGCAGAGAGGCGCTGGTATGAGGAGGCAGCACGGCGACGCGGATGGAAGCCTGAGAGTCGGCCCCAAAAATGTATTGGGGGGGGGGGCTTACAGGGAGTATGGCTATGCCAGGTAGGAGACCTGCGCAAACTCCCTGTGCTTACCGGGGGGCTAAAGAGACCGGCAGGCACCGTGTTATGCTAGTGAGCGCACGGTGTCTCCAGTGCGGGTGCATAGCCCGGTACGGTTCATACCAGCCCTTCGTATTGGCCGGGCTAGAGTGGGCATCGAGCCAGGTAAGCTTGGGCAGGCTCGGTGCTCAAGAGCTCCAGTGCGCCTGCACGGTCCGGTCTATCCAGAGCCACCTCCACACACCAGTCCTCCGGTAGCAGCTCCCCGCACCAGGCTTCCTGTGCGTGTCCTCGCTCCAGTATCACCAGTGCCCGCACCACGCATCAGGCCTACAGTGCGCCTCGCCTCTCCTGCTCTGTCGGAGTCTCCCGCCTGTTCAGCGCAGCCAGCGTTTTCCTCCTCTCCTGCGCTGTCGGAGTCTCCTGTCTGTTCAGCGCAGCCAGCGTTTTCCTCCTCTCCTGCGCTGTCGGAGTCTCCCGCCTGTTCAGCGCTATCAGAGCCTTTCTTCTCTATAGCGCTGCCGGAGCCTCCTGCCTGTTTGAAGCTGCCTGAGCTGCCAGTCTGCAGGGTGCTGTCAGCCTGCATGGAGCAGTTAGAGCTGTCAGTCTGCATGAAGCAGCCAGAGCTGTCAGTCTGCAAGGAGCTGCCAGTCTGCAAGGAGCTGTCAGTCTGCAAGGAGCTGTCAGTCTGCAAGGAGCTGTCAGCCTGCATGGAGCAGTCAGAGCTGTCAGTCTGCAAGGAGCTGCCAGTCTGCAAGGAGCTGTCAGCCTGCATGGAGCAGTCAGAGCTGTCAGTCTGCATGAAGCAGCCAGAGCTGCCAGTCTGCAAGGAGCTGCCAGTCTGCAAGGAGCTGCCAGTCTGCAAGGAGCTGTCAGTCTGCAAGGAGCTGTCAGCCTGCATGGAGCAGTCAGAGCTGTCAGTCTGCAAGGAGCTGCCAGTCTGCAGGGAGCTGTCAGTATGTAAGGAGCTGTCAGTCTGCAAGGAGCTGCCAGTCTGCAAGGAGCAGTCAGCCTGCATGGAGCAGTCAGAGCTGTCAGTCTGCATGAAGCAGCCAGAGCTGTCAGTCTGCAAGGAGCTGTCAGTCTGCAAGGAGCTGCCAGTCTGCAAGGAGCTGCCAGTCTGCAAGGAGCTGCCAGTCTGCAAGGAGCTGTCAGTCTGCAAGGAGCTGTCAGCCTGCATGGAGCAGTCAGAGCTGTCAGTCTGCAAGGAGCTGCCAGTCTGCAAGGAGCTGTCAGTCTGCAAGGAGCTGTCAGTCTGCAAGGAGCTGCCAGTCTGCAAGGAGCTGTCAGCCTGCATGGAGCAGTCAGAGCTGTCAGTCTGCATGAAGCAGCCAGAGATGTCAGTCTGCAAGGAGCTGTCAGTCTGCAAGGAGCTGCCAGTCTGCAAGGAGCTGCCAGTCTGCAAGGAGCTGTCAGCCTGCATGGAGCAGTCAGAGCTGTCAGTCTGCAAGGAGCTGCCAGTCTGCAGGGAGCTGTCAGAGCTGTCAGTCTGCAAAGAGCTACCAGTCTGCAAGGAGCTGTCAGCCTGCATGGAGCAGTCAGAGCTGTCAGTCTGCATAGAGCAGCTAGATCCGCCAGTCAACCAGAATCTTCCAGATCTGCTAGTCAACCAGAATCTTCCAGATCTGCTAGTCAACCTGAATCTTCCAGATCCGCCAGCCAGCCAGGATCTACCGGAGCCTACTACCTACCTGAGCTTCATCTCAGTACTGGGCTTCCTCTCAGTACTGGGCTTCCTCTCAGTACTGGGCTTCCTCTCAGTTCCGGGCTGCCCCTCAGTTCCGGGCTGCCCCTCAGTTCCGGGCTGCTCCTCAGTTCCGGGCTGCCCCTCAGTTCCGGGCTGCCCCTCAGTTCCGGGCTGCCCCTCAGTCCCGAGCTGCCCCTCAGTCCCGAGCTGCCCCTCAGTCCCGAGCTGCCTCAGTCCCGAGCTGCCCCTCAATCCCGAGCTGCCCCTCAGTCCCGAGCTGCCCCTCAGTCCCGAGCTGTCCCTCAGTCCCGAGATGCCCCTCAGTCACGAGCTGCTCCTCAGTTCTGTGGGGTTCTGGGTGAGGACTATTAGGCCATGGTCGGCGGCGAGGGTGGATTATCCCAGGACGCGAAGGGGAGGAACTATGACATTTATGGAGTGGGGTCCACGTCCCGAGCCGGAGCCGCCACCATGGACAGACGCCCACCTGGACCCTCCCTATGGTTTTGAGGTGCGTCCGGGAGTCCGCACCTTGGGGGGGGGGGGTTCTGTCACGCCTTGGTCTTAGTATTTTGTGTTTTCTTTAATTATTTGTTCAGGCCAGGGTGTGACATGGGTTATTGTGTTGTCGTATTGTTTTTTTTGTAGGCATTGGGATTGTGGTTGATTAGGGGTGTGTCGAGTGTAGGCTTGGCTGCCTGAGGCGGTTCTCAATCAGCAGTCAGGTGCTTCTCGTTGCCTCTGATTGGGAACCGTATTTAGGTAGCCTGAGTTCGCTTTGTATTTCGTGGGTGATTGTTCCTGTCTCTGTGTAGTGTTCACCAGATAGGCTGTAATAAGTTTCACGTTCCGTTTGTTGTTTTCGTATTTTGTATAGTTATTTCATGTATCGTCACTTTTCATTCATTAAAGACATGAGTAACCACCACGCTGCATTTCGGTCCGACTCTCTTTCAACAAACGAAGAACGCCGTTACACCCAGGAGTGATTGATGGAACTCAGGAGTGATTGACGGAGCTGGCTAGCTCCGGAATAATTGATGTTTGCTCCGGAATCGACGAAGGCCGATAGTCACACGGATAGCAGCTAGCTAGCTGTGAGATCCGGGTATGAATGTCCAGAGAGCAGTCGAAATGTGCCGTTCCGAGCCGCAATGCGCCGTACAGAACTGGCGAAAGATTTTCGAGCTAAAGGATAGCTGATGACCACAAACCGTGGTTAGCTGAATATTAACGATTTGCCAGTAAAGGAGCTAACTAGCTTCTGAACTAGCTTCTGGATTAGCTTCTGGGCTAGCTTCTGGCTAGTTTCAGGCTAGCTTCTTGGAGTTTCTGGCTAGCTTCTTGGAGGATTACAGATTTGAGGTAAATAATACTTTTTTATAAATATAAATTGGTGAGGCGGGTTGCAGGAGAGTGTTTTGAAGATGAGTTGATGGAAAATAAAAATAAAATGTATGTGAAAAAAGTTGTAAATATATATATATACAGGACACGACAAGACGAGGACAAAAGACGTCTGAACTGCTATGCCACCTTGGAGCAATGTATATCCTTGCAGGCCTTTGCTTTCTCTGTCATCTACAGATCAGGTGCAGCCCATGGAAATGCCAATGCCTTCTCCAGTAGGGATGCTCTAGGGAGCTTAGCCGTCCCGGAATGGAACGGACAACGAGAATGGATTATGGACTGTGAAATGGTTGGTGAATTCCCCCCTTTTCCCCAGTTTTCAAAACTTTTCCCCAGTTTGCAATCTAGTTGTGCTCCTTGTGAGTGTTTGGTTATTGAACTTGGTGACGTGGAAACCCCACACCCTTGAACCTGCAACAATACATACACAATCCATGGCCAGTTTATTGGGGATACCCATCTAGTACTGGGTTGGACCCTCCTTTGTTTCCAGAACAGCCTGAATTCTTCAGGGCATGGACACGTTTATCAATTGGTATCAAGGGACCTAAAGTATGCCAGGAAAACATTGCCCACACCATTACACCACTGCCAACAGCCTGTACCGTTGATACCAGGCAGGACTGGCTATGCCAAATCCTGATTAATTTGATCAGCACTGACAATCAGACCATGCTCAAAGTTGCTTAAGTCACTAGTTTTGACCATTCTAACATTCAATCGAACAGTAACGGAATGCCTTGATGCCTGTCTGCCTGACTTAAATAGCAAGGCAAGGCCATGTCAAGGTGAATGGGGTAGTGTACCTAATAAATCAAATCAAATCAAATCAAATTTATTTATATAGCCCTTCGTACATCAGCTGATATCTCAAAGTGCTGTACAGAAACCCAGCCTAAAACCCCAAACAGCAAGCAATGCAGGTGGAGAAGCACGGTGGCTAGGAAAAACTCCCTAGAAAGGCCAATACCTAGGAAGAAACCTAGAGAGGAACCAGGCTATGTGGGGTGGCCAGTCCTCTTCTGGCTGTGCCGGGTGGAGATTATAACAGAACATGGTCAAGATGTTCAATGTTCATAAATGACCAGCATGGTCGAATAATAATAAGGCAGAACAGTTGAAACTAGAGCAGCAGCATAGTCAGGTGGAAGTTGAAACTGGAGCAGCAGCATGGCCAGGTAGACTGGGGACAGCAAGGAGTCATCATGTCAGGTAGTCCTGGGGCATGGTCCTAGGGCTCAGGTCAGTTGAAACTGGAACAGCAGCATGGCCAGGTGGACTGGGGACAGCAAGGAGTCATCATGTCAGGTAGTCCTGGGGCATGGTCCTAGGGCTCAGGTCCTCCGAGAGAGAGAAAGAAAGAGAGAAGGAGAGAATTAGAGAACGCACACTTAGATTCACACAGGACACCGAATAGGACAGGAGAAGTACTCCAGATATAACAAACTGACCCCAGCCCCCCGACACATAAACTACTGCAGCATAAATACTGGAGGCTGAGACAGGAGGGGTCAGGAGACACACTGGCCACTGAGTGTATATCATTAGGCTGTACGTATTTTTAGATATAGGCCTAGCGTAAATGTATATTGCAGCGTCGCCATCTTAATTGCAAGAAGAAATACAAATACAAACATAACTATAGACTACATATTCATTTGACCGATGTAATGAACTGTCAGCACAGAAATGAAATGATCAGCACAGAAATGGATAAAACAGAAATATGTTGGCAAAACAAATGGTTCTGAGCTTACAGTTGAGTTTGTAAGTGCACATACACTTAGGTTCGAGTCATTAAAACAAATTTTTCAACCACTCCACAAATAACTTGTTAACAAACTATAGTTTTTGCAAGTCGGTTAGGACATCTACTTTGTACATGACACAAGTCATTTTTCCAACAATTGTTTACAGACAGATTATTTCACTTATAATTCACTGTATCACAATTCCAGTGGGTCAGAAGTTTACATACACTAAATTGACTGTGCCTTTAAACAGCTTAGAATTTATTTTTATTTTACCTTTAATTTTACTAGGCAAGTCAGTTAAGAACAAATTCTTATTTTCAATGACGGCCTAGGAACAGTGGGTTAACTGCCTGTTCAGGGGCAGAATGACAGATTTGTACCTAGTCAGTTCGGGGATTTGAACTTGCAACCTTTCGGTTACTAGTCCAACGCTCTAACCACCAGGCTACCCTGCCGCCCCAAAAAATTATGTCATGGCTTTAGAAGCTTCTGATAGGCCAAATGACATAATTTGAGTCAATTCAAGGCCTACCTTCAAACTCAGTGCCTCTTTGCTTGACATCATGGGAAAATCAAAAGAAATCAACCAAGACCTCAGAAATGTTTTTATTGACCTCAACAATTCTGGATCATCCTTGGGAGCAATTTTCAAACGCCTCAAGGTACACCATTCATAAACATCATGGGACCATGCAGCCAAAATACCGCTCAGGAAGGAGACGCGTTCTGTCTCCTAGAGATGAACGTACTTTGGTGCGAAAGTGCAAATCAATCACAGAACAATAGCAAAGGACCTTGTGAAGATGCTGGAGGAAACAGGTACAAAAGTATCTATCCACAGTAAAACGAGTCCTATATCGACATAACCTGAAAGGCCGCTCAGCAAGCAAGAAGCCACTGCTCCAAAACCGCCATAAAAATGCCAGACTACGGTTTGCAACTGCACATGGGGACAAAGATCGTACTTTTTGTAGAAATGTCATAATGACCATCGTTATGTTTGGAGGGAAAAGGGGGAGGCTTTCAAGCCGAAGAACACCATCCCAGCCGTGAAGCATCATGTTGTGGGGGTGCTTTGCTGCAGAAGGGACTGGTGCACTTCACAAATAAGATGTCATCATGAGGCAGGAAAATGATGTGGATATATGGAAGCAACATCTCAAGACATCAGTCGGGGAGTAAAGCTTGGTCGCAAATGGGTCTTCCAAATGGACAATGACCCAAAGCATACTTCCAAAGTTGTGGCAAAATGGCTTCAGGACAACAAAGTCAAGGTATTGGAGTGGCCATCACAAAGCCCTGATGCAAGCCGAGATCTACCTCTCTGATTTGTTTTTAACATTACTTAAGACGTAAGCGTATGCAACATTGGCCAATTAAACTGTACTGTCGTAATGTTTGTGCAGTAAGCTATAGGCCCAATACATTATCACTGCGTATTGGCTTTGCTTGAATTGCCCTGTCAATGCTTTGTAGTTAGGGACATAAAAATTTAAATAAAGATATTTAAAAAATTGAGGTAGGCTTTATCACACCATGAATAGATCTGTTGTATTACTTGTGAGGCACAGCTGAGTGAGCATACATTTAAATAATTAGCTATTTATTTTACTGGGCTGATGGGGCCTGCATCTGATGGTCAGTTTCCGAGGTGGGAGAGAGCAGCAGACTGAGGGTCCGCCTCTCAACATCCCTCTGCTCTCGCTTTCCTCCACACACACTGACCAAAGAGGGACACTGTCTTCCAGCTGATGGGGAAACTCGAGTCGCACCGCATCATTTCTCCCTCATGCACAAATTCATGTTACTACTATGACCGAAGAAGTTAAAGATTCCTCGATATTAAAAAAAAGATCCAAGCCGCTAATAACGTCTAGATACACTTTCCTACTCATTCATTACTGCTGCACTGTTGGTGTAGCGCTGGGTGGAAATAGGAAGAATGAGCATTTTCTGGTTTATACAATTGTTGAATACAAGGTGCTGAGTAAGAATTTAAATATTAACTCACTCATAAAAACAGCAGCTCTTTGGTGTATTCGTTGACAGTCTCTCTCTAGCTTCTTGGTGACAGGGGGCAGTATTTTCACGTCCGGATGAAATGCATGCCCAAATTCAACTGCCTGCTACTCATCCCCAAAAGATAAGATATGCATAGTATTCGTAAATTTGGATAGACAACACGCTGAAGTTTCTAAAACTGTTTGAATCATGTCTATGAGTATAACAGAACTTATTTAGCAGGCGAAACCCCGAGAACAAACCATTCAAATTTCTCTTTTTTGAGGTCACTCTCTTTTCAATGGGTTTTCATTGGGAATCCAGATTTCTAAGGGACCTTCTTGCAGTTCTTATCGCTTCCACTGGATGTCAACAGTCGTTGAGGTTATTCCTTTGTGTAATGAAGTACGGCCATCTTGAACGAGGGTCACTTGAAGTGTACTATTAGATAGAGGTGCGTGACCAGAAAGCATGCTTCAGTTTGTTTTCTTCCTGTATTGAACACAGATCATCCCATCTTCAATTTTATCGATTATTTACGTAAAAAAATACCTAAAGTTGTATTACAAAAGTAGTTTGAAATGTTTTGGCAAAGTTTACAGGTAACTTTTGAGATATTTTGTAGTCATGTTGAGCAAGTTGTAACCAGTGTTTTTCTGGATCAAACGCGCCAAATAAATGGACATTTTGGATATATATTGACGGAATTAATCGAACAAAAGGACCATTTGTGATGTTTATGGGACATATTGGAGTGCCAACAAAAAAAGCTTGTCAAAGGTAAGGCATGAATTATACTTATATTTCTGTGTTTTGTGTCGCCCCTGCAGGGTTGAAATATGGCTTCTCTCTGTTTACTGAGGTGCTATCTTCAGATAATAGCATCATTTGCTTTCGCTGAAAAGCCTTTTTGAAATCTAACATGTTGGCTGGATTCACAACAAGTGTAGCTTTAATTTGCTATCTTGCAAGTGTGATTTAATGAAAGTTAGATTTTTATAGTAATTTATTTGAATTTTGCGCTCTGCATTTTCCCTGGCTTTCGGCCAGGTGGGAAGCTAGCGCTACCAGAGAGGCTAGTGATGATTTTAAATGTTTTGAAATCTCACAGTATCAACTTTGTTGTAGCTTTCATTTATGCCTGCTACGTATCTGCAGACACAGTAATCTGAGCCAACCGATTGGCCAGCAGTAGGCCTTTAGTGCACTTGATTTGCTCTCTGGGCCCAACGGGAAGGCAGAGTTTGTACCTTCAGACATGAAAATGGCAACAGTTCGCTTACCCAGCACACAGGGCAGCTGAATCGGATGTACCTACAACCAACAGCCTGAGACCAATAAAAACCAAATAGGAACACAACGATTTATCGTTGGTTTTTTTACAGAAAGGTTTGGCGATCGACTAGGAATGCCTTGGATCGTGATGACCGGTTGGTGACCACTGCTCTAGAAAGTTGAGAAATCCAATCTCCTGCTTCTTTCTGTGGGCTGATATTTCTGTGTGACAGTCCATTTGGAGCTGCTACTGCGCACACGTGCATACTCACACAGTTTAGAGGGAACATTGCCTGTGACCCCAAATACAGTATAATGCAGTGTTCTCCATCATAGCCACAACCGCCATCTCCATTCCTATAAACCATGATTTGCTATTCATGGAAAACTGAAACAGAGACAGATAGACATACTTCTTTAATGGTTTCCATTCATGTTGGCTTGCCTGCAGTAGCTAACGTTCCAGTCATTTGAGCTGTGAAAGAATGCTAACAGCTGGGACCTCATGACCTGTACTGTCCACCACAGGCATGTTCTGTACAACATGTTGTCTTCTGTTAGCTGGTTATAGTATCAACACTTCATTGCTGTCACTCACTGGTAATACATCTTACACACTGAGTAGGGACTATTGGTCTTCACGGATCCACCAGTACCCTAAACGGGTCCGGTTCCAAAATTTGAAATAATGTCAAGGGTCTGGGTTGCATCTGATATGATTGTCACGGGTCTCGGATATGTGGAATTTAACTGACTTGTCCGGAAGGACCCATATATATCCGAACTCGACAGTTGCAGTTAGAGAGAGAGAGATTTTTTAAAATAATTTATGCTGCTGCTCTTTGTTTTTCAAGATAGTGGCACATGTAGCTTGTTGTTGTCATCAAGCGGCAATAGGCTACAGTCTTAGAGCCTCAGTGTGAAGCAAAAATTAGGAGATATATAATCAATGGAATTAAAAGTTAAATGAGAAGGATAGGCCACAACGACCAAGAGCCAACAGGTAGGCTGCTACTTTATATTCTGAATTGAGTTGCTGTTTGTAACTGTAGGACGAGAAAGCGCATGCAGCCTCAATTTGCCTAGTTGGCTAGCTAACTTAACTAAACTGATAATACAAATGCAAAGAATTGGTCCAATATTTCATAAGATTAAATAAAATATCCCAGAAATGTTTCATTAATGCAAAAACTGTATTTTCTCTCAAATGTTGTGCACAAATTTGTTTACATCCCTGTTAGTGAGCATTTCTCCTTTGCCACGATAATCCATCCATGTGACAGGTGTGGTATATCAAAAAGATGATTAAACAGCATGATCATTACACAGGTGCACTTTGTGCTGGAGACAATAAAAAACCTCTCCAAGATGCAGTTTGTCCCACAACACAATGCCACACATGTGAGGGAGCGGGCAATTGAAATGCCAACTGCATGAATGTTCACCAGAGCTGTTGCCAGAGAATTGAATGTACATTTCTCTATCATAAGCCACCTTCAATGCGTTTCAGAGAATTTGGCAGTACGTCCAACTGGCCTTACAACTGCAGACCACGTATAACTATGCCAGTCCAGGACTTCCACATCCGGCTTCTTCAACTGCAGGATCGTCTTAGATCAGCCTCCCGGACAGCTGATGAAACTGTGGGTTTGCACAAGTGAAGAACTGTCAAAAATTGTCTCATAGAATCTCATCTGTGTGCTCGTTGTCCTCACCAGGATCTTGACCTGACTACAGCTCGGCGTTGTAACCAACTTCAGTGGGAAAATGCTCAACTTCGATGGCTACTGGCATGCTGGCAAAGTGTGCTCTTCACAGATGATTCCCGATTTGAACTCTACCGGGCAAATGGTAGACAGTATTTATGGTGTTGTGTGGGCAAACAGTTTGCGGATGTCAACATTGTGAACATACTGCCCAATGGTGGCGGTGGGGTTATGGTATGTGCAGGAATAAGCTACGGACAACAAATACAATTGCATTTTATAGATTGCAATTTGATTGCACAGAAATAACGTTACTAGATCCTGAGGCCCATTGTTGTGCTATTCATCCACCTCCATCATCTCATGTTTTAGCATAATAATGCACGGCCCCATGTCACAAGGATCTGTACACAATTCCTGGAAGCTGAAAATGTCCTAGTTCTTCCATGGCTTGCCTGACTCTGACCTGGATTATGAACCGCTGCCTGCCTTCGACCTGCCCTTTGCCTGCCCCCTGTGTTATGATACATTTTGGAGATTCAAACTATCCGCCTCCTGTGTCTGCATCTGGGTCTTATCCTGAGCTGTGATAGTACGAACTGGCAATGACTGACCCAGGAGACTCAACGCTGTCTCCTTCTAAAGAAGCCACCATTGGAAGACACAAGGAGTTACTTCAAAACCTTATAGAAGGACTCCTTGGCGGAACGCCATGACCACGCATTCAATGCATTGCTGTAGAAATTATGCGTTTGATCTACTAGGTAGCAAGCCACAACGGTAACTTCCCAGACTCTCAGTAACCCCACTGCCAGCGGCGCTTCTCCCCAGCCTACCCTGGCTTCCCGAGAACCACGCTTACCTCATCCGGAGCGCTACGCTGGAGAGCCAAGAACCTGCCGGGCGTTTCTCTCCCAGTGCTCCCTCATCTTCGACCTGCAGCGCTCTTTGGTTCCCTCGGAACGCTCGAAGATAGCGTACCTGATAATGCTGATGTCCGGGAGGGCACTCGCCTGGGCTATGGCGGTGTGGGAGCAGCTATATACCGTTTTTCTCAGTCTGGATGAGTTTGTGGCGGAGGTAAGAAAGGTGTTAGATTCTCCGTTGTCTGGGAGAGAGGCTGCTCGGAAGCTACTTCAACTGTATCAAGACTCCCGTAGTGTGCCAGACTATGTGGTAGATTTTTGCACTTTGTCCACCAAGAGTGCCTGGAACCTGACACGTTGCTTCATGGATTATCAGATGTGGTTAAAGACAAGCTTGCAGCCCGGGAGCTTCCCATGGACGTAAAGTCTCTCATAGTCTTGACCATGTGGATCGATGGGTGACTACTGGAATGTAGAAGGGAGAAGAGGTCTGTTCTCAGTCACACTCGCTCGTCCACGGTTCCCCACTCGCCTCTGAGGAATCCCAGAAGTACCCAGTGTCTACATTACCGAGAGAATCCGATGTCACCGGAGTTCCCTCGGGAATCACCAAGGGCTGTCGACTCATCTCCTTCGGAGCCCATGCAACTTGGCAGGGCTAGATTGTCTTCTGCTCAACGCTTACGCAGACTGAGCACCAAGAGCTGTCTGTATTGTGGAACAACAGGACATTACATAACTACCTGTCCACTTTGTGATTCCCGAGTGGCGCAGTTGTTTAAGGCACTGCATCTCATTGCTAGAGGCGTCACTACCCTGGTTCGATTCCAGGCTGTATCACAACCAGCTGTGATTGGGAGTCCCATATGGTGGCACACAATTGGCCCAGCGTCGCATAGGGCAGCTGACACTTGGTCCAGCGCTGTTAGGGTTTGGCCGGGGTAGACCGTCATTGTAAATAAGAATTTGTTCTTAACTGATTTGCCTAATTAAATAAAGACCAGGCTTTATAAAGACGGGGAGTTTCCAATCTCTGTTACTTGTACCCCTCTCCATGCCATCCTGCTGTGGGGTGACCGGTCCAAATCTCTCTGGGTGTTCCTTGACTCTGGGGCCGACATGTTCTTTATGGACATTACCCTGGTGTTGGAGTTGGGAATCTTCATACAACCCTTCTCCATTCTCCAACCCTTCTCCATTCTCATGGACGCCAGAGCTCTGGATGGGCACTCTATTGGCAGAGTCACCCACAATACGGTTCCTATCAACCTGAGAGTGTCAGGTAATCACACTGAATCTATGCAGTTCCTGCTCATCGAATCTCCTCATGTACCAGTGGTTTTGGGGTTTTCAAAATCCCCTGATCAACTGGTCTACTGGTTCTATCACGGGTTGGAGCCCGTTCTGCCATTTTCTGGAGATTCACAGCCGGCACCCCGGTCAACCAGGTATGTGCCTGGGTAGGGCACCAGGTGGAGCCCCTAGAGGGGGGGGTAGTGTCACACCCTGATCTGTTTCACCTGTCTTGTGCTTGCCTCCACCCCCCACAAGGTGTCTCCCATTTTCCCCCATTATCCCCTGTGTATTTATACCTGTGTTTTCTGTTTGTCTGTTGCCAGTTCATCTTGTCTTGTCAGGTCATACCAGCATGTTTCCTGTTTTCCTGTTCTCAAGTTTTGTTTCTAGTCTTCCCAGTTCTGACCTTTCTGCCTGTCCTGACCCTAAGCCTGCCTGCGGTCCTGTACCTGTCTGACTCTGACCTGGATTACAAACCGCTGCCTGCCTTCGACCTGCCCTTTGCCTGCCCCATGTGTTATGATAAATATCTGAGATTCGAACTATCCGCCTCCTGTGTTTCCCCATCTGGGTCTTATCCTGAGCCATCATAGTAACTCTTAGTAAATCTTTGAAATTGTTGCATGTTGTGTTTATATTTTTGTTCAGTGTTGTGTTTATATTTTTGTTCGATCATCCATCGAGACCTATGATTGCTCAGTGGCCTCTATCTGACCCTGAGGCATCCATTTTAATGTTGAGTGCATCCATTTGAGTTCTGAATTCATTCACACAACACTAGACCCGACAGGGCATGGCCTAGATTAACTTCTGAACAAAGAAGATAAGAGGGCAAGGAAACCCAAACACGACGCCTACTTTATTTGACTAACTTCCCAGCACAGTACAACACAGCGCTGCACAGTACAACACAGCGCTGCACAGTACAACACAGCGCTGCACAGTGCTGCACAGTGCAGTGGAAAACTTCTACTTGTTTGATGCATGTTTAAAACCAATATCTAAACAGGGGTAGTTTATTTCTTTGAACTGTGTTTCTGATGCTCAGATCTACCAGGGCCTCTGTTGACGCCAGCGACCACATTTCCCTGCTACGCTACAGTCGAGACGAGAGTGCCTGCCACCTGCAATGTCATAACCGATGATGCCGCCATGGTGCGACATCAAAGGTGGTACGAAACGGAACAGAAGCTGTGTGTGTGTGTTCCTATCCACAGTGTTCTCACACCAAGAGATGGGCGCAACCTCAACCTGCTTTTATCTGGCACATGGAGGCAGAGTGGGCACGCACACACAAACACACACACACACACTGTGGACAGGATACTGAGGCAGGCGGGCAGGATACTGAGGCAGGCGGGAGGAAGTACCACCTGACGTTTTTCTTGTGCTTCACAGAATCAAAGAGTTGCCCTGTTGCAGCTAAGAAGGGAAACACAAGCACATTATACTGTAAGTACTGCTGCAGTCGCTGCAGTGAGGCATTTTAACAGGTCTACATACTCCTTTACTGACTTAATTCTTCCCTTGGGGATATGTTGTTGGTCTCATCAGATAATTACAATATGGGTACAATGTTTCACCGTTATTCCTAATACTGGATAACTGATGGCTACACCAACCTGCATGCTATAATCATGCCATGATGACTTCTCATGAATGCTTCCTGAGGCATGACTAAGAACCTGGGAATAATGCAGAATCCTGGTGTTTAGTATTGATGAATGTTACTCCTCAACTCTCCACTATGATAGTAGATGTGAAGTGAGCGTTCTGTTGCAAAATGGTGCTTCACATTGGTGTTAGATGAGGTGAGTACTTTGAAATCTAGTGAATATGAATGGTGCATCATCAATGCACTCAGTTAGCTTGTTCTATTTCATCTGAAAGCACAGGACACAAAATGTCCTTTTTGAAACATTACAGCGTTTATAAATGGAGCGAAGAGCGTTATTTCCCGGGGGAAGAGTGTGTGTGCGTGTGTGTGTGTGTGTGTTCGTGTGTGTGTGTCCCCGTGTGTGCGTGCTTGCGTACGTAGTTCTGCGTCGTGTGTTCCCTGGAGATGCAGGCAGGGTTGCCATGGTAGCAGCTTGAACGCTCACAGCAGTGTGTGTGTGTGTGTGTGTGTGTGTGTGTGTGTGTGTGTGTGTGTGTGTGTGTGTGTGTGTGTTAGTCTGTTTGATGTAGGGGCCAAGGACAAGGACAATGTGCCAGCCATCATTTCACAGCCTTAATAAATGGCTATGGGACATAGAGGTCAACCAACATTTGCCAACCCTACAGAAGGCTTATATAACACTATAGTAATTACATTACCATAAACATAACCTCTGAGCCCTGTTAACCCTGGTTAACCCTTGTGCATTACAACAGATAAACTGATAGTGATTTAGTAGAAGAACAATGTTCCCTTAGCCTGGTGGAACCAGCCTGACATTTTGTCTGCTTGACTAGGCTAATGTACCCTACAACCAATGGGCAAAACTGGCAGTGTATTGAAAATAAAACAACTCTTTCAGAACAGTAAGTTCTTGTGGCAGCTGTTACTCCTCCTAGCTAATACCAGTTAGACAAACTCCCAAAAGACCATGGGCCTTCCCTGTTATTTCAAGTCAAGCCTTGTCACAGACAAACCTGTCTCTGTGGATCAACTCAAATCACTCCTTAATGAACCGCCTGGTTCCCAATGGCCTGTTGGACGCATGCACGCACACGCACACACACACAAACACACCACAGTTGTGGACTCCAGTCACATGACTTGGAATGGGGTCTGACTCAAGTTACACATTTGATGACTTCAAACTGGAATTGATAGAAAATAAAATAACTTGAGACTTGACTTGGACTTGAAGTCTCAAGACCCTGGAGTCGACTTTGACTTGAGACTGATGACTTGAAATTGTCTGTCCAGGTTTTGTAATGTTTTGTCACCCATTTTGTGGCACTGAGTCTACTTGGATAGGTCTGCTGGTCTTTTGGTGGGCCTATGTAAGCATTTCTTGATATTGATCATTTACTAATGAAGCTTGCATCTGGAATTTGTTGTTAAAATCAAATATTACCCTGGCGTAGACGCACTCTTCAAACTCCCCCCGGTGAAGAGTGCTTTATTTCTCTTTTTGAAATATTTGCTGTGGCTTTCACACATTTAAATGCATAGGACCTATGTGGTAAATCTATATTCCATCTAATATTACAATCATTTCTAGCGTTTCATCATTCCACTGCCTTACTGTTTATTGGAACACGTAGACGTTTCTGTTTCATGATTGATAGGCCTACAATACATTTTCATTTTTATGAATGTTTATAGTGTTTATAATGTTTATAGTGCACATTAAGTTATTTGTATTTAATTCAATGTATAGTTTCCATTGTTCATATTTCCTGGGCTATGTCAGAGTTCCGTGTGTCTGTGTCCTGTGTCTCTGTCATTTTTGTTGTGCGTGATGTAATAGGAGCGTGCACACCTTAGTGCACATAGAAATAGGCTACGTGGCCTGCGCTCCACACTTTGTAGTCAGAATGTTGAATAAGATAAAACAATTATTGTGCCATGTTGTTGGAATATCATTAATAATCAATAAGTCTGATTAAGATGAATGTATCAATGTAACAATGGATTTGGAAATTGCCTTTTACGTTTTAGAACCAGTTTATTGGATGTAATTGCCAAATGGGTAATTGTATGGTCCTGGGGTCCAATTCCTTATTCTGTAGGTCTACCTGTTTGAGCTCCTGTTAGACAGATTTGATTTGGGTTCTCAGATTAGGACAGGTTAAGCCTGATACAGAGGCTATTTCTTTTGGAATATTGGCCATGTATATTTGGTAAATCTACTTGTATATTTTCTATGATATGGCACTTTCCCCATTGGATCACCTAGACCTGTAAATAAATCTGCACACTGAGAACGTCAACCTTCCTTGACTCCTGCTGATTTCATGCCCTTACCACTGCTACAAGGTCCCTATTTCACAATTACATAGGCTAATCAAAATATGGTGTAAACAAAATCATGAAAAGGGCTATCCTGTAGCCTCGATATTAATTTGTGACTCGACTCGACTTGCTCTTAGAATACACGACTTGGACTTAACTTGAGTCTTGGCCCATTGTACTTGGGACTTGACTTTAGACTCTGACCTTGTGACTTGAGACTTGCTTGTGACTTGAATAATAGTGACTTGGTCCCACCTCTGACACACACACACACACCATGTGGGGACTAAAGCTCTTGTTAGTGATGGAAGCCAGGAGAGAGAATACACTGTAGTGCTTGTTATTCATTTTGCTGAGCTTGTAGTCACCCAGATAGTTCCATTTCATTTTGCTGAGCTTGTGGTCACCCAGATAGTTCCATTTCATTTTGCTGAGCTTGTGGTCACCCAGATAGTTCCATTTCATTTAGCTGAGCTTGTAGTCACCCAGATAGTTCCATTTCATTTTGCTGAGCTTGTGGTCACCCAGATAGTTCCATTTCATTTTGCTGAGCTTGTAGTCACCCAGATAGTTCCATTTCATTTTGCTGAGCTTGTAGTCACCCAGATAGTTCCATTTCATTTTGCTGAGCTTGTAGTCACCCAGATAGTTCCATTTCATTTTGTTGAGCTTGTAGTCACCCAGATAGTTCCGTTTCATTTTGCTGAGCTTGTAGTCACCCAGATAGTTCCATTTCATTTTGCTGAGCTTGTAGTCACCCAGATAGTTCCATTTCATTTTGCTGAGCTTGTAGTCACCCAGATAGTTCCATTTCATTTTGCTGAGCTTGTAGTCACCCAGATAGTTCCATTTCATTTTGCTGAGCTTGTAGTCACCCAGATAGTTCCATTTCATTTTGCTGAGCTTGTAGTCACCCAGATAGTTCCATTTCATTTTGCTGAGCTTGTAGTCACCCAGATAGTTCCATTTCATTTTGCTGAGCTTGTAGTCACCCAGATAGTTCCAATTCATTTAGCTGAGCTTGTAGTCACCCAGATAGTTCCGTTTCATTTAGCTGAGCTTGTAGTCACCCAGATAGTTCCGTTTCATTTTGCTGAGCTTGTAGTCACCCAGATAGTTCCGTTTCATTTTGCTGAGCTTGTAGTCACCCAGATAGTTCCGTTTCATTTTGCTGAGCTTGTAGTCACCCAGATAGTTCCGTTTCATTTTGCTGAGCTTGTGGTCACCCAGATAGTTCCGTTTCATTTTGCTGAGCTTGTGGTCACCCAGATAGTTCCGTTTCATTTTGCTGAGCTTGTGGTCACCCAGATAGTTCCGTTTCATTTTGCTGAGCTTGTAGTCACCCAGATAGTTCCGTTTCATTTTGCTGAGCTTGTAGTCACCCAGATAGTTCCGTTTCATTTTGCTGAGCTTGTAGTCACCCAGATAGTTCCGTTTCATTTTGCTGAGCTTGTAGTCACCCAGATAGTTCCGTTTCATTTTGCTGAGCTTGTAGTCACCCAGATAGTTCCGTTTCATTTTGCTGAGCTTGTAGTCACCCAGATAGTTCCGTTTCATTTTGCTGAGCTTGTAGTCACCCAGATAGTTCCGTTTCATTTTGCTGAGCTTGTGGTCACCCAGATAGTTCCGTTTCATTTTGCTGAGCTTGTGGTCACCCAGATAGTTCCGTTTCATTTTGCTGAGCTTGTGGTCACCCAGATAGTTCCGTTTCATTTTGCTGAGCTTGTAGTCACCCAGATAGTTCTGTTTCATTTTGCTGAGCTTGTAGTCACCCAGATAGTTCCATTTCATTTTGCTGAGCTTGTAGTCACCCAGATAGTTCCATTTCATTTTGCTGAGCTTGTAGTCACCCAGATAGTTCCGTGTTCTCAACAGAATATGAAAAAGCAAACTCAGCTACTGAAACACACACAGGGGAATAGCAAATAGACCTACTGCACATTTAAACATTATATTTTACACTGCAGCCTATTCTGAACATTGTGCTCTTAGCTTTTATGGTAAATTAATCCATAACACATTCAGTGATTTCACTCATACTTAATCAAATATACGATCAGAACAGACTACATTTGGAAGGCTTTAGCCTCCAGCCACATGTATATTTTCATTTGTTTGGCTTTTCTGCGTTATTATCGTTAACCTCTCTCGACTTATAAATGAGTCACTCAGTGAGATGACAGAGCCGCCACAAGGCCTGTTACTACTGGCTCGATGAGTGGAGGGAGAGATCCAAGCCACTGACGCCCATGATGAGAGCAACAACTGTCTACACAGAGCATCTCCTCTGTGGAAGCTACCACTACACATTATCACAATCGCACACAGACACACACACATAGGCACACACATGCATGCACAAACACACAATTATAAGCACGGGCACGCACACGCACACACACACACACACAACAGCCTCCAGCCCTTCACAAAAGACTCAAAACACAATGAAGTGTCTACCGAAAGACATTTACATCCTAAACTTGTGAATACTTTAAGAAATAATGTTCTATTGTTGAGGCATATAGAGATTTTGGGCTGAAGCCAACATGTGAAATTAGGGTCAGTGGAAGTGGCAGTGTTTATTTGATTAGGGAAGTCCTGCAGGGTTCCTTTGCCCTGATGCTGACTGGTTCCACCAGACTTCAGCAAAGGCCTCATCATTTTCAACCACTACATTTCCCCTGGGTGTTCTAAGTAAATAAGATTCTTATGAAGTTATAAAGTTACAAATAGCTAAGATAGGGCCCAAAACTGCCACTGTTGGTTTAGAAGCTCCCAGACAGTGTGTATGGTCGATACATTGCAATATAAACTCTGAAATCCTTTTGTGCAGTTTCAAGTGCTCACTTTCAAGTGCTTTCAAATGCTCCTGCATATTATAATATTGTAAGGGGTGTGAACTGCACATCTCCTGCACATTATAATGTTGTAAGGGGTGTGAACTGGACATCTCCTGCATATTATAATGTTGTAAGGGGTGTGAACTGCACATCTCCTGCACATTATAATGTTGTAAGGGGTGTGAACTGGACATCTCCTGCATATTATAATGTTGTAAGGGGTGTGAACTGCACATCTCCTGCACATTATAATGTTGTAAGGGGTGTGAACTGCACATCTCCTGCACATTATAATGTTGTAAGGGGTGTGAACTGGACATCTCCTGCATATTATAATGTTGTAAGGGGTGTGAACTGCACATCTCCTGCATATTATAATGTTGTAAGGGGTGTGAACTGCACATCTCCTGCATATTATAATGTTGTAAGGGGTGTGAACTGCACATCTTCTGCACATTATAATGTTGTAAGGGGTGTGAACTGCACATCTCCTGCACATTATAATGTTGTAAGGGGTGTGAACTGGACATCTCCTGCACATTATAATGTTGTAAGGGGTGTGAACTGGCGGCAGAGAAGTCAGACGCAGGAGAGAAATAACTGTTTCCAACGGCGCAGTTTATTAACAAAACCCACCGGAAAACAGAATAATAAAATAAATGGGTCCATAACCCGACACACCAGGACAGACGTGTTCAAGTACTACAATAAACAATCACCCACCAGGACAGACGTGTTCAAGTACTACAATAAACAATCACCCACCAGGACAGACGTGTTCAAGTACTACAATAAACAACCACCCACCAGGACAGACGTGTTCAAGTACTACAATAAACAATCACCCACCAGGACAGACGTGTTCAAGTACTACAATAAACTATCACCCACCAGGACAGATGTGTTCAAGTACTACAATAAACAATCACCCACCAGGACAGACGTTCACAAGCACTACAATAAACAATCACCCACCAGGACATGAGGGGGAACAGAGGGTTAAAAACACAACATGTAAATGATGGGATTGGAACCAGGTGTGATGGAAGACAAGACAAAACCAAAGGAAAATGAAAAGAGGACCAGCGATGTTTGGTCATATTGTCTTGGGGATAGTACGTGATACATAAAGCACTCCATTCACTGTTGTGACAGACAGGGAGATAAATGCTTACTGTACTGCCAAGCTTCAGATCTGGAGGTATGGGACTACAGAATGTCTATAGCTGTGTCACTTAGCACTGGTCCCTGGGATGTTGTAAAATGGTTTGTTCTCAAGTGTTAGTTTGTAAGTATTGAACCCCCTCACTACATTCACTGTTGTGACAAACAGGGAGAAAAATGCATAAGGACAGTTCAAGGTGTCATTAAAAACAAGAACCTCCCCAACTTAAAAAATATTTTGTTGCCATATTTATAATTATATATAATATATGCAACAAATTTTCTACCAACAGGTTTCTGTGCCAATGCACTACACAACCAATAAACAAAGCACATCGACTTCAGGCACTTCAATATCATGGCTTGCATTTTCCATCCATCAACTGGCTGCTGCACAGTTTGGATTGATTTTATTTGTCAGTTTAAGTAGAATATATACAGTACCAGTCAAAAGTTTGGACACACAGGTCTCCTGGGTGGCGCAGTGGTCTAGGGCACTGCATCGCAGTGCTAGCTGTGCCACCAGAGACTCTGGGTTTGAGCCCAGGCTCTGTCGCAGCCGGCCGCGACCGGGAGGTCCATGGGGCGATGCACAATTAGCCTAGCGTCATCCGGGTTAGGGAGGGTTTGGCCGGTAGGGATATCCTTGTCTCATCACGTACTAGCGACTCCTGTGGCGGGCCGGGTGCAGTGTACGCTGACCAGGTCGCTAGGTGTACAGTGTTTCCTCCGACACATTGGTGCGGCTGGCTTCCGGGTTGGATGCGTGCTGTGTTAAGAAGCAGTGCGGCTTGGTTGGGTTGTGTTTTGGAGGACGCATGGCTCTTGACCTTCGTCTCTCCCGAGCCTGTACGGGAGTTGTAGCGATGAGACTACAGCGAAATTGGGGAGAAAAAGGGAGTAAAAAAATTACGTTTAGACACACCTACTCTTTATTTGTACTATTTTCTGCATTGTAGAATAATAGTGATGACATCAAAACTATGAAATAACACATATGGAATCATGTAGTAACCAAAAAAAGTGTTTTTTCATATTTGAGATTCTTCAAAGTCTCCCTTTGCCTTGAGGACACCTTTGCACACTCTTGGCCTTCTCTCAACCAGCTTCACCTGGAGTGCTTTTCCAACAGTCTTGAATTTCCTACATATGCTGAGCACTTGTTGGCTGCTTTTCCTTCACTCTGCGGTCCAACTCATCCCAAACCATCTCAATTCGGTTGAGATCGGGTGATTGTGGAGGCCAGGTCATCTGATGCAGCACTCCATCACTCTCCTTTTTTGGTCAAATAGCCCTTACACAGCCTGTGTGTGTAAGGTGTGTTGGGTCATTGTCCTGTTGAAAAACAAATGATTGTCCCACTAAGCGCAAACCAGATGGGATGGCATGTCACTGCAGAATGCTGTTTTAGCCATGCTGGTTAAGTGTGCCTTGAATTCTAAATGAATCACTGACAGTGTCACCAGCAAAGCACCCCCACACCATCCTACCTCCTCCTCCACCGGTCTATTGTCCATTGCTCGTGTTTCTTGACCCAAGAAAGTGTATTTTTCTAATTGGTGTTCTTTAGTAATGGTTTCTTTGCAGCACTTCATCCATGAAAGCCTGATTAATGCAGTTTCCACTGAACAGTTGATGTTGAGATGTGTCTGTTACTTGAACTCTGTGAAGCATTTATCTGGGCTGCAATTTCTGAGGCTGGTAACTCTAATGAACTTATCCTCTGCCACAGAGATAACTCTGGGTGTTTCTTTCCTGTGGCGATCTTCATGAGAGCCAGTTTCATCATAGCACTTGATGGTTGTTGCGACTGCACTTGAAGAAACTTTCTTGAGAAAAAAGTTCTTGAAATTTTCCGGATTGACTTCATGTCTTAAAGTAATGATGGACTGTCATTTCTCTTGCTTATTTGAGCTGTTCTTGCCATAATATGGACTTGGTCTTTCACCGAATAGGGATATCTTCTGTGTTCCACCACTACCTTGTCACAACACAACTGATTGACTGAAACGCATTAAAAAGTAAATCAATTCCACAAATTAATTTTTAACAAGGTGTAACAGTATTGCTTCCGTCCCTCTCCTCGCCCCTACCTGGGCTCAAACCAGGGACCCTCTGCACACATCGATAATAGCCACCTTCGATGCATCGTTACCCATCGCTCCAAAAAAGCCGCGGCCCTTGCAGAGCAAGGGGAACAACTACTTCAAGGTCTCAGAGCGAGTGACGTCACCGATTGAAATGCTATTAGCACGCACCACCACTAACTAGCTAGCCATTTCACATCGGTTACAAAGGCACACCTGTTACTTGAAATGCATTCCAGGTGACTACCTCATGAAGCTGGTTGAGACAATACCAAGCGTGTACAACACTGTCATCAAGGCAAAGGGTGGCTACTTTGAAGAATCTCAAATATTAAATATATTTAGATTTCTTTAACACTTTTTTGGTTACTACATGATTCCATATGTGTTATTTCATAGTTGTAATGTCTTTGCTATTATTCTACAATGTAGAAAATAACAAAAATAAAGAAAAATCCTTGAATGAGTAGGTGTGATCAAACTTTTGACTGGTACTGTACATATACACACAGTACCCACTGGCACAGATGTCAATTCAACATCTAATCCAAGTTGATTCAACATAATTTAGTTGATATAGTATAAGATTCAACCAGATGTGCCCAGTGGGTAGAAAGATTTTTAAAGTGACTTATTTCCATTGTGGTCCCTATGTTTTACATCAATACATCGTCACATTACATCGACACATTACATAGATACAGACATATTACAGAGATACATATACACGTACGTAGATACATATACAATTACATAGATACAGACACATTACAGAGAAACAGACACATTACAGAGATACAGACACATTACATACAGACACGTTGCATAGATACATATACAATTATATAGATACAGACACATTACTTAGATATGTCATGTTGTAGAAAGGATGGGAGACAGGTGCAGGAATATGTAATAGGGGGTTTTAATACTCCACCCAAAAATACATTTTCTTATTTAACTAGGCAAGTCAGTTAAGAACAAATTCTTATTTTCAATGACGGCCTAGGAACAGTGGGTTAACTGCCTGTTCAGGGGCAGAACGACAGATGTGTACCTTGTCAGCTCGGGGGTTTGAACTCGCAACTTTCCAGTTACTAGTCCAACGCTCTAACCACTAGGCTACCCTGCCATGAAGGGCACAGGGACGAAGCCCAAAACAAACACGTATACAAAAACACAGGGATGTAACCCAAACAAAAGAGTGAGGTTAAACCTCTAATAATTACACGGGACGAGACCCGTAATAGCATTACATGAGACGAGACCTGTAATAACGAGTACACAATACACGCAGCACGAAATCCGAAACAACGAAGCACAGGTACTCACAGACCAACAGACATGGGAACAATAACCGACAAGACAATGGTGAACAGAGGGCATATATACTATTACTAATCAGGAGAATAGGAATCAGCTGTGCGTAATGAGACAGTTCAGTGATGCTTAGTGGCTGGGGACGTAGACTTTCGGAACTGGTGCATGGAATGAGCAGCAGTACCGTGGGAATCCGTGACAGTACCCCCCCCTGATGCTCTGCACCAGCAGAGTAACGACACCGACCTCATGGACAACCACAGGAACGTGGTGCAGGTCAGTCAGGGCCAATTTCAGCTGCCAAAGTCGCGTTATCATTGGATGGGCGAGTTACAGCTGCCGAAGTTGAGGCATGGTCGAACGGGCCAGTTGCAGCAGCGTAGGCAGCTGCCGAAGTTGGGGCAGCGTCGAACGGGCCAGTTGCAGCTGCCGAAGTTGCGGCTTGGTCGAACGGGCCAGTTGCGGCAGCATCAGACGGGCCATTCCTGCTGTCTCCATCCTGGGAGTCCGTTATTCTGACATGTTGTAGAAAGGATGGGAGACAGGTGCAGGAATATGTAATAGGGGGTTTTAATCCTCCACCCCAAAATACAACATGCCATGAAAGGCACAGGGACGAAGCCCAAAACAAACACGTATACAAAAACACAGGGATGTAACCCAAACAAAAGAGTGAGGTTAAACCTCGAATAATTACACGGGACGAGACCCGTAATAACAAGTGCACAACAATCCCCAGGTTTGAGACCCGTGATAACAAGTGCACAACAATCCCCGGGACGAGACCCGTAATAACGAGTACACAATACATGCATGTGCATAATGAGACAGTTCAGTGACGCATGGAGATGGGGACATAGACCTCCATCAGAAGCTAGCCAACTAACTAGCTACTAGCTAGCAGCCACTGTTAGCCACGGCTAGCGGTCTTCACCTTTAGCTCGGACACCAGCCAGCTTTAGCTCGGTCAATACCTGCCAGTCTGCACAGCGCGATATCAACAGAGCATATCGGACTGCTTTTCTCCACCACATCACCGGATTCCTGCCGGGAGCTCTGGTCTATTACACCGGTTCATCGCAGCTAGCTAGCTGCAACTGAGTGGCCACCGCCGGCTAACGTCTCTGTCCCGAAGCAAGCACCAGTTAGCCTTGAGCTAGCCTCGAGATAGGCCCATCTCTGAAGAGGTATACTTGCTAATTTGTGGGCTACAATACCTCTTTGGCCAATTTGTCTGGACCCTTTAATGCTGACACGGAGCCCCGCCGATCCATCACGACTGGTCTGCCGACGTAATCGTCCCATGTGGTTTCAACAGGCTTTTCCGTTGCGATGTCACCGAAGACCCATCTGCTATCCCCGGCCCGCTAGCTTTCTGAACGCCGTGACTCCCGCTCGCCTAGCATAGTAGAGACTACCGAACAGCTCCCGGACTCACCTATTGCTGCTCATTGGACCCCATGATCACTCAGCTACACATGCTTCTCTCTAATGTCAATATGCCTTGTCTTCTGATGTTTCAGTTAGTTATTGTTGTATTTCACTGTAGAGCCATTAGTCCAGCTCAACATGCCTTAGATAGCTCGTTTGTCACACACCCCACACATGGGGAGACCTCACCTGGCTTAGCTGGTGTCTGCAGAGATGCAAGCTCTCTCATCGTCACTCAATGCCTAGGTTTACTCCCACTGCATTCACATCCTACCATACCCTTGTCTGTACATTATGCCCTGAATCTATTCTACCACGCCAGAAATCTGACCCTTTTATTCTCTGTTCCCAACGCACTAGACGACCAGTTCTCATAGCCTTTAGCCGTACCCTTATCCTACTCCTCCTCTGTTCCTCTGGTGATGTAAAGGTTAAACCAGGCCCTGTAGCCCCTAGCATCCCACCTATTCCTCAGGCGCTTTCATTGTCGACTTCTGTAACCGTAAAAGCCTTGTTTTCATGCATGTTAACATCAGAAGCCTCCTCCCTAAATTGGTTTTATTCACTGCTTTAGCACACTCAGCAAACTCTGTTGTCCTAGCCGTGTCTGAATCCTGGCTTAAGAAGGCCACCAAAAATTCTGAAATTTCCATCCTCAACTCCAAAATTTCCGTCAAGATAGAACTGACAAAGGTGGCAGAGTTGCAATCTACCGCAGAGATAGCCTGCAGAGTTCTCTCATACTATCCAGGTCTGTGCCCAAACAGTTCAAACTTCTACTTTTAAAAATCCACCTTTCCAGAAATAAGTCTCTCACTGTTGCCGCTTGTTATAGACCCCCCTCAGTCCCCAGCTGTGCCCTGAACACCATATGTGAATTGATTGCCCCCTTCTATCTTCAGAGTTCGTACTGTTAGGTGACCTAAACTAGGATATGTTTAGCACCCTGGCCATCCTACAATCTAAGCTAGATGCCTTCAATCTCACACAAATTATCAAGGAACCTACGAGGTACAACCCTAAATCCGTAAACATTGGCACCCTCATAGATATCATCCTGACCAACTTGCCCTCTAAATACACCTCTGCTGTCTTCAACCAGGATCGCAGTGAGAACCGCCTCATTGCATGTGTCCGCTATGGGCCCACTGTCAAACGACCACCCCTCATCACTGTCAAACGCTCCCTAATACACTTCAGCAAGCAGGCCTTTCTAATCGACCTGGCCGGGGAATCCTGGAAGGATATTGACCTCATCCCGTCAGTAGAGGATGCCTGGTTGTTCTTTAAAGTGGTTTCCTCACCATCTTAAATAAGCATGCCCCGTTCAAAAAATGTACAACTAAGAACAGATATAGCCCTTGGTTCACTCCAGGTTTGACTGCACTTGACCAGCACAAAAACATCCTGTGGCGTATTGCATTAGCATCGAATAGCCCACGCGATATGCAATTTTTCAGGGAAGTCAGGAACCAATATACACAGTCAGTTAGGAAAGCTAAGGCTAGCTTTTTCAAACAAAAATGTGCATCCTGTAGCACTAATTCCAAAAGGTTTTGGGACACCGTGAAGTCCATGGAGAATAAGAGCACCTCCTCCCAGCTGCCCACTACACTGAGGCTAGGAAATACTGTCACCACAGATAAATCCACGATAATCGAGAATTTCAAAAAGCATTTTTCTACGGCTGGACATGCTTTCCACCTGGCTACCCCTACACTGGCCAACAGCTCTGCACCCCCCACAGCAACTTGCCCAAGCCCCCCCCCCTCCACTTCTCCTTCACCCAAATCCAGATAGCTGATGTTCTGAAAGAGCTGCAAAATCTGGATCCCTACAAATCAGCTGGGCTAGACAATCTGGACCCTCTCTTTCTAAAATTATCTGCCAAAACTGTTGCAACCCCTATTACTAGCCTGTTCAACCTTTCTTTCATATCGTCTGAGATCCCTAGAGATTGGAAAGCTGTCACAGTCATCCCCCTCTTCAAAGGGGGAGACACTCCAGACCCAATCTGTTACAGATCTATATCCATTCTGCCCTGCCCTTCTAAAGTCTTCGAAAGCCAATTTTAAACAAACAGATCACTGACCATTTAGAATCCCACCGTACCTTCTCCACTATGCAATCTGGTTTCCGAGCTGCTCATGGGTGCACCTCAGCCACGCTCAAGGTCCTAAGCAATATCATAACCTCCATAGATAAAAGACAGTACTGTGCAGCCGTTTTCATCGACCTGGCCAAGGCTTTCGACTCTGTCAATTTCCGCATTCTTATCGGCAGACTCAACAGCCTTGGTTTCTCAAATGATTGCCCCGCCTGGTTCACCAACTACTTCTCAGAGTTCAGTGTGTCAAATCGGAGGGCCTGTTGTCCGGACCTCTGGCAGTCTCTATGGGGATATCACAGGGTTCAATTCTCGGGCCGACTCTTTTCTCTGTATATATCAATGATGTTGCTCTTGCTGCTGGTGATTCTCTGATCCACCACTACGCAGATGACACCGTTCTGTGTACATCTGGCCCTTCCTTGGACACTGTGTTAACAAACCTCCAAATGAGCTTCAATGCCATACAACACTCATTCTGTGGCCTCCAACTGCTCTTAAATGCTAGTAAAACTAAATGCATGATTTTCAACCGATTGCTGTCCGCACCTGCCCGCCCGCCTAACATCACTACTCTAGACGTTCTGACTTAGAATATGTGGACAACTACAAATACCTAGGTGTCTGGTTAGACTGTAAACTCTCCTTCCAGACTCACATTAAGCATCTCCAATCCAAAATTAAATCTTAAATCCATAAATTAAATCCTATTTCGCAACAAAGCCTCCTTCTCTCATGCTGCAAAACATACCCTCGTAAAACGGACTATCCTACCGATCCGATACTACACACCACTGCGACCTGTATGCTCTCGTTGGCTGGCCCTCGCTACATATTCGTCGCCATACCCACTGGCTCCAGGTCATCTATAAGTCTTTGCTACGTAAAGCCCTGTCTTATCTCATAGAAACACCCACCCGTAGCACGCACTCCAGCAGGTATATTTCACTGATCATCCCCAAAGCCAAATGGCATGTGGGAGACTCCCCAAACATATGGAAGAAGGTACTCTGGTCAGAGACTAAAATGTAGCTTTTTAGTCATCAAGGAAAACGCTATGTCTGGCGCAAACCCAAAACCTCTCATCACCCCGAGAACACCATCCCCACAGTGAAGAGTGGTGGTGGCAGCATAATGCTGTGGGGATGTTTTCCTCGGCAGGGACTGGGAAACTGGTCAGAATTTAAGGAATGATGGATGACGCTAAATACGGGGAAATTCTTGAGGGAAACCTGTTTCAGTCTTCCAGAGATGTGAGACTGCAGCGGAGGTTCACCTTCCAGCAGGAAAATTACCCTAAGCATACTGCTAAAGCAACACTCGAGTGGTTTAAGGGGAAACATTTAAATATCTTGGAATGGCCTAGTCAAAGCCCAGACCTCAATTCAATTGAGAATCTATCGTATGACTTAAAGATTGCTGTACACCAGGGGAACCCATCCAACTTGAAGTAGCTGGAGCAGTTTTGCCTTGAAGAATGGGCAAAAATCCCAGTGGCTAGATGTGCCAAGCTTATAGAGGCATACCCCAAGAGACTTGCAGCTGTTATTGCTGCAAAAGGTGGCTCTACAAAGTATTGACTTTGGGGGGGGTGAATAGTTATGCACGCTCAAGTTTTCTGTTTTTTGTCTTATCTTGTTTGTTTCACAAAAAAAAATATTTTGCATCTTCAAAGTGGTAGGGATGTTGTGTAAATGAAATGATACAAACCCTCAAAAAATCTATTTTAATTTGAGGTTGTAAGGTAACAAAATAGGAAAAATGCCAAGGTGGGTGAATACTTTTGCAAGCCACTGTATAAGCTGTACCGGCCTCTGTAGCATCAAACAGATGTTAGACATTCAGATTTATCCAAAGAACGTTAATTTTTCAAAGTACAGGGGAGTGAACGCGATTTAATGCTAACTCAAAAGGAGAACTGGGCATTCAACAAGAATGTTATATGTTAAGAGTAACATACAAAAACATACAGTATGAACAGTGTAGTACAGTTCAGTGTGTGAGGTGTACACTTAGGTGTAGTAAAGTGCACAAAACTGTAGCTACAGATTGTTACACCAGATAATGTGAATTAACCAAAGATTTTTGGTATCCATTACTGGTACTGTTGGGGGTAGCACAGAGAATTTTAGACCAACCTTGGAGATGCTGTCTTCATCCTTGATATGTGGAAATGGGAGTCTCATAAAATGTATATGTCCAGTTGCAGAGGGTCTGTTTGAATTTAGAAGATGCTCCGTGAAGTAATCCAACAAAGTGTACACTGCCATCTTGTCTAATTCAAGTTCTCTCACACTGGTTGAGACAAGTGGGTGTCCACCCCAAAGTGCAGCATGTCATGATGACAGCCACCTGTCTCTATCAATGAGAGAAGACTTGAAATAGACAAGATGGAGGTAATTTTGTCATTTTTATTAGGATCCCCATTAGCTAACGCCGTAACACTAGCTGATCTTCCTGGGGTCCAACACCAATTAAGACATTACAAAACCACAAATCAAGACTTCACAAACATTCAACAAGAAGACAATACAGATAATTAAAATACCTGACAGGAAACACATTTAACATTCAGTTGATACTTTCTATTTCCTGTCCAGTCATATGGTCTATCACATTAGATGTCCTTTTTTTTCTTGACTTTTTGCCAGAGAAATATGGATTGGTAAACAGTTTCATTCAGCTATGGCTCTATATAAAACCGTAGATTTAAGGCGATTTGTCCATGGCTTGGGTTGTCTTAGCTTCCCTGAATTTTCCTTTCTGGTTTGGTGGTTATGTGTGTTGCTAGTATGTTATAACTGGCCTGTGGTTTTAAGGTATTTTAGAAATTAAATACATTTTCAACTCTAGGCCTACTGATGGTTTTGTCAATTTTTGTTGCATAGGTATAGAAAATGTGCCCACTCTGGTATTGGCAAGTGCACTCTAGGCAACAGCTCGCAGATACAGTGCAGATATTTTTATTTTATTTATTTTTTATTTCACCTTTATTTAACAAGGTAGGCTAGTTGAGAACAAGTTCTCATTTGCAACTGCGACCTGGCCAAGATAAAGCATAGCAGTGTGAACAGACAACACAGAGTTACACATGGAGTAAACAATTAACAAGTCAATAATACAGTAGAAAAAAGGAGAGTCTATATACATTGTGTGCAAAAGGCATGAGGAGGTAGGCGAATAATTACAATTTTGCAGATTAACACTGGAGTGATAAATGATCAGATGGTCATGTACAGGTAGAGATATTGGTGTGCAAAAGAGCAGAAAATAAAATAAATAAAAACAGTATGGGGATGAGGTAGGTAAAAATGGGTGGGCTATTTACCGATAGACTATGAACAGCGGCAGCGATCGGTTAGCTGCTCAGATAGCAGATGTTTGAAGTTGGTGAGGGAGATAAAAGTCTCCAACTTCAGCGATTTTTGCAATTCGTTCCAGTCACAGGCAGCAGAGAACTGGAACGAAAGGCGGCCAAATGAGGTGTTGGCTTTAGGGATGATCAGTGAGATACACCTGCTGGAGCGCGTGCTACGGGTGGGTGTTGCCATCGTGACCAGTGAACTGAGATAAGGCGGAGCTTTACCTAGCATGGACTTGTAGATGACCTGGAGCCAGTGGGTCTGGCGACGAATGTGTAGCGAGGGCCAGCCGACTAGAGCATACAGGTCGCAGTGGTGGGTGGTATAAGGTGCTTTAGTGACAGAACGGATGGCACTGTGATAAACTGCATCCAGTTTGCTGAGTAGAGTGTTGGAAGCAATTTTGTAGATGACATCGCCGAAGTCGAGGATCGGTAGGATAGTCAGTTTTACTAGGGTAAGTTTGGCGGCGTGAGTGAAGGAGGCTTTGTTGCGGAATAGAAAGCCGACTCTTGATTTGATTTTCGATTGGAGATGTTTGATATGAGTCTGGAAGGAGAGTTTACAGTCTAGCCAGACACCTAGGTACTTATAGAAGTCCACATATTCAAGGTCGGAACCATCCAGGGTGGTGATGCTGGTCAGGCGAGCGAACGGTTGAAAAGCATGCATTTGGTTTTACTAGCGTTTAAGAGCAGTTGGAGGCCACGGAAGGAGTGTTGTATGACATTGAAGCTCGTTTGGAGGTTAGATAGCACAGTGTCCAAGGACGGGCCGGAAGTATATAGAATGGTGTCGTCTGCGTAGAGGTGGATCAGGGAATCGCCCGCAGCAAGAGCAACATAGCCTACTACATGATTATTATGGAGAAAGTTTGAGATTATTTTTATTTGTCAAATGGCAGCCAAGCACCAATCATCATGTCACCAGAATAAGACCCTCGATATTTATTGAAAGGAACATCAAGCTCATCACCGTGCACTTTCCCCACACTGTGAAGTTCATCGTAACTTTTCCAATCTGTAACCTAATAAACTGTATGCTTTCCTATGATGTCGTATATTTTCTATCCAACATGAAGACTACTTTACTAGCATAAAAACGTTGGATGGAAACCTGGTGAATGTCATTTTGAGGATGCTGGAACTATATTTTGGATGAACGTGTATACAGGAGACTGTTGAAGTAGCCTAATCAGATCAAAACATTGTGACTGGTTTTGTTTATGAAACATATAAAAGGTAATACATTTTAAAAGTTGATAAATATTGAGGCTATACTGAAGCACTAGGTTCTAGATGCCCGATGGAATAGCCGTCGGGATAGGAGAGGACGCAGAGTTAAGCTTTCCTGAATAACTGGGCCTGTCGGGAGCATTGTGGCACATTATTATAAGAGGACTTGTGGAGAGGGATGGTCTGCAACAGACAGCACATTCAGTATGAGAATAAAAAATACAGCCAGACTGGCCTGCTACCGTGCCTTTCTAGACCGTATAAACTGTCCAGAGTAGGCTCAACTGATCCAAATGGAATGAAACATTCAAATCATAATGCTTTTGTGCCGTTGTTCAAATTACATTTTCACTGCAGCCTAGAGTAGAATTTTGTACTAACTTGAAAACAATAATCAAATGATTCATTGCATTGTGGTGTTGTAGGCTAGTCTAGGTTGGATAATTGTATTGTCCCTAAACAAGATCAAGATCAAGCTGTTTGAGCTGTGTGTCTCGTTTGCAATGATGCACCTGACCTGCCACTTCCTATCAGCTATTCCTATTTGTTTTTGAAGATTCATATAAAACAAATTATGCAGCTTAGAATGCGTTATGTGTGGTATGATTGCTATTGTGGATCTGGACAAACGATCCACCTACCACTATAGTCTCTATAGTATGAATGGTGGATAGAGGGCAGGATAGACAGTTAGACTGGTAGACTACAGTATATTGACCTGTGGTATAATAAAAGTTACAATCCTCCCATATTTTGGACCACCCCTCCCCCAGTACATGTCCTTACTGCCAAGCTTCAGATCTGAAGGTATGCACTGTATGCAGACCTATTTTATTTTATTTATTTATTTCACCTTTATTTAACCAGGTAGGCTAGTTGAGAACAAGTTCTCATTTGCAACTGCGACCTTGCCAAGACAAAGCGTAGCAATTCGACACATACAATAACACAGAGTTACACATGGAATAAACAAAACATACAGTCAATAATACAGTAGAACAAAAATAAAACAAAAAGTATATATACAGTGAATAAATATTGAGCTGTCTGTTTCTGAGCCAACAAGATCTCACCAATTTGACTTCAGATTCTGACATTTATCCAATTTCACCCTGGGTTGCTCCTCCTGCTCTGCATTGTTCCAAATAGTTTAGTTAAGAGTTCAACTTTTGGATAGAGTTAAAACATTAAGTTAAGGCATTCATTCCGAATGGTTAATGTAATTTAAGGGTTGTTTGGGAAAGGGTTCAAACCAAACAAATGTAAAATGAGTGTCTATCCTGCTACAACAATCGACACACTGTCCTAGATCTAGAGCTAACAAAGGCAAGGAGCTCAGAAATATAATAACTGCTCTGCATGTTCTCAATTGGCAAATTGTTATTGACATGGACGACCTTGTCATTGTCCGTGGTCGACAGCCTTAATACAGCTGTAATTTGTGTTGGCTTTGTTTGAGTCTGTCGTTGTGTTGTAATTCAATTTGACCAGCCTCTGTCCCAAACAGTTCACAGAGGAAAGAAAGTAAGGTAAATATGACTCACATCTCTCTCTGTCTCTCTCCATCTCCCTCTCTGACATTCTCAGGTGAAATCAGTTGTGGGGACGAGGGCACAGGTGGGAGATGCTATGGTGATCAGCGAGCTGAGATAAGGGGGGACTTTACCTAGCAGGGTCTTGTAGATGACATGGAGCCAGTGGGTTTGGCGACGAGTATGAAGCGAGGGCCAGCCAACGAGAGCGTACAGGTCGCAATGGTGGGTAGTATATGGGGCTTTGGTGATAAAACGGATTGCACTGTGATAGACTGCATCCAATTTGTTGAGTAGGGTATTGGAGGCTATTTTGTAAATGACATCGCCAAAGTCGAGGATTGGTAGGATGGTCAGTTTTACAAGGGTATGTTTGGCAGCATGAGTGAAGGATGCTTTGTTGCGAAATAGGAACTGCTCTGCCCAATAGACTAATTCACTCCCGGAGCACTGCAGCTAAAACATATGAGTTACAGCAAGTATGAGTCATGGATCTTACCCATGGATGACTTCTGAGGGTTGATTTCATGCAAACAGAGACTAAGTTGTGCAAGGCGTAAGAGATGCATAGGGGATGGGGTGGAGTGAGAACATATATTTTTCACCCAGTCGAAATGACAATTGAGAATGCCTATGACAAGTTCTGAATTGAAAAAGGTGATAGGTACACAATGAGCTTATGCGCTATATGTGTGAAGGTAACAAATTATTTTGAAAGTCCATCTGTAGATGCTCTACAGACTATTAGTAACATTTTAACTAACTATCTACTAACCCTAGCAATAAACCCTAACCTTAATCCTTATCCTAACTACAAACTTTACCTTAACTCTAACCTTAACCCTGACCCTAACCCGTATTCTAAACCTTACCCTAACCCTAACCCTAGCAAGCAGTTGCTTATCAACAAATAGTCTGTTGCTTATCAACAGATAGTTTGTTGATAGTATGACCATCTGTAAAGCATCTACAGATGGACTATCTGGACGATCCAAATAAAGTGTGGCCTATGTGAATAATGTTGATGTACTGTAATTATGATAAATAAGGCCTGCTGAGTATATTCATCTTAGAAAGCTTTGTATTGTTACAAAGAAGTATCTGGGGTAGCCTGGACCGTAATATGTTTTACACCAACAACTTTGGCAGAATTATGAAAAATGTTGAATGTTTATATTCATTTGACCTCCTTTCTTCATGACGAGGAAGTAATATCTCGAATGCCAAATGCCTCCATGTTTTTTAGATGGTGGCTGGCTGACAGACAGCCTCTCTCTGTCTCCGTCCTTCCAACCTAGAGAGCAGGTTTGTGAGTCCCTGGACCCTCTCTTCCCCTCTCCCTCCATGGTCTCATGGGCCGAAATACCTCATGAGCTGTCGTACCCCATCAGAACCCAAAATATATATTTTTTTTACTCCAATGTTTGTAAACAAAGTAAATGTAAACTAACACTGTATAACTTCAAAACATGGTTAAAACTAATTTGATATAAATAGCTCCATCCATAGCTGTCTACAAATTTGAGTGGTTACATTTCTCCAGCCCCAACCCCTTAGCATTTTACAGAAACAGTGGCGGGGAAACGCGTTGCTATTGTTTGAACTGCAGATTGCCTCTTTAACATTAGGGTTGAAAACTGGTCTAAATCTTAGGGGCAATTTCCTCCTATTCCTAGTGTGATGGGTAGTGAGCAAGGATGCTCCAGGGACTTGATTCAGAAGGGAGTCATCCTCACTGACCTTTGGAATCCTCTAGGGCAGATCTCACACACACGCGCTCCGAGGCACTGGGTAGGCCTGCCATTTATTTCTCCTCAGTTCAATTGTGTTTAGAGAGCTAATGTGTTTCTGTGTTTTTTCTCATCTCGCTCCTCCCCTCTTCTCCTTTCCTCTCCTATAGGAAGGGATCAAACTGCAAGGGAATTGGTTAAAGTGTTTGCGGATTATTTTTCTATTTCATGCACATCTGCTCTGTTGTCATGGCTTAACAGAAACTATGGTGAAATCCAGCAGGATGTGTGTAGGTTGGGCCATAGCTCGGATGTTTGAAGTTGGAGTGGGTGGGCATGTAAATTCCAAGAGCATTTGGCTAGTGATAACTGATCCTCCAGTGATAACTGATCCCCCATTGATATCTGATCCTCCAGTGATACCTGATCCCCCAGTGATAACTGATCCCCCAGTGATAACTGATCCTCCAGTGATAACTGATCCCCCAGTGATAACTGATCCTCCAGTGATACCTGATCCCCCAGTGATAACTGATCCTCCAGTGATACCTGATCCCCCAGTGATAACTGATCCCCCAGTGATAACTGATCCCCCAGTGATAACTGATCCTCCGGTGATACCTGATCCCCCAGTGATAACTGATCCCCCAGTGATAACTGATCCTCCAGTGATAACTGATCCCCCGGTGATAACTGATCCTCCAGTGATACCTGATCCCCCAGTGATAACTGATCCCCCAGTGATAACTGATCCCCCAGTGATAACTGAGTCCCCAGATAACTGATCCCCCAGTGATAACTGAAAGCAAAATGTACATGTTTACATGATCTGAATACATTAGATGTGAATATGGTCTCTGATGTCTGTAAAGGACAAACAAAGCCTTTGTAAGATAATCTCTATGCAGGAATGATACACAGAATGAACCTAGGTGGGTGCGAGCAGTGGCATGCAGTGCATATTGGAGCAGGCCATACATACACACACACACACACACACACACACACACACACACACACACACACACACACACATACACACACACACACACGGACCACATTATATGATAGCGTGTGGGTGCATGGCCTTCAGCAGCTGCCAACCACCACCAATGATATAGAAGAGGCCTCTGTGTGAAAAATACATGTAGCGTGGGTTTAGTCAGGCATGGCTGTAGCCTTCCAATGAGAAATAATGGAGAATATCCTTCCCCATAATACTGTGTGGAATCCTTTCTGCAGTTCTATAGTTGACAGTATGCAACATGAACACTGCTATCTGTCTCCCTCCCATGCAGCTGCAGGCCTTTCTTAAATGCCCATGGTACTTGCCTACTGAGCAGCAAGAGGAACTGCCCCACCCTACCTTCAGACTCTGCTCAACCCTACACCCCAACCTGTGTACTCCATTCTGCCACCTCTGGTCTCTTGGCCCTCCCACTCTCTGTCCTAGCAGTCCAATGGTGGAACCAGCTTCCACCTGAAACTAGGACAGCAGAGTCCCTGCCCATCTTCTGAAAACATCTGAAACTCTACCTCTTCAAAGAGTATCTTCAATCTTAAATAATCCCACAGTGCAACCCCCCAAAGAGTATCTTCAATTTTACATAATCCCACAGCAACCCCCCCCCCCAAAGAGTATCTTCAATCGTAAATAATCCCACAGCACCCCCCCAAAGAGTATCTTCAATCTTAAATAATCCCACAGCACCCCCCCCCCCAAGAGTATCTTCAATCTTAAATAATCCCACAGCACCCCCCCCAAAGAGTATCTTCAATCTTAAATAATCCCACAGCACCCCCCCCCAAACAGTATCTTCAATCTTAAATAATCCCACAGCAACCCCCCCCCCCCAAAGAGTATCTTCAATCGTAAATAATCCCACAGCACCCCCCCAAAGAGTATCTTCAATTGTAAATAATCCCACAGCACCCCCCCAAAGAGTATCTTCAATCGTAAATAATCCCACAGCACCCCCCCAAAGAGTATCTTCAATCTTAAATAATCCCACAGCAACCCCCCCCCCCAAAGAGTATCTTCAATCGTAAATAATCCCACAGCACCCCCCCCAAAGAGTATCTTCAATCTTAAATAATCCCACAGCACCCCCCCCCCAAAGAGTATCTTCAATCTTAAATAATCCCACAGCACCCCCCCCAAAGAGTATCTTCAATCTTAAATAATCCCACAGCACCCCCCCCAAAGAGTATCTTCAATCTTAAATAATCCCACAGCACCCCCCCCCAAAGAGTATCTTCAATCTTAAATAATCCCACAGCAACCCCCCCCCAAAGAGTATCTTCAATCTTAAATAATCCCACAGCACCCCCCCCCCAAAGAGTATCTTCAATCTTAAATAATCCCACAGCACCCCCCCCAAAGAGTATCTTCAATCTTAAATAATCCCACAGCACCCCCCCCCAAAGAGTATCTTCAATCTTAAATAATCCCACAGCACCCCCCCCCAAAGAGTATCTTCAATCTTAAATAATCCCACAGCAACCCCCCCCCCAAAGAGTATCTTCAATCTGAAATAATCCCACAGCACCCCCCCCCAAAGAGTATCTTCAATCTTAAATAATCCCACAGCACCCCCCCCCCCCCCCCCTCCACACACACAATAAAAAGCCATTTGTGAACTAACTTGACTTTTTACCCTCCTTTCTAGCTCTGATTTGGCTGATATCTACTTAATTAAGGGAAAATGTACTTATCATGATTGTGATATGTGGTTGTCCCACCAAGCTGTTTTAAGAGGAATGTAAATCGCTCTGGATAATAGCGTGTGCTAAATGACTCAAATGTAAATGTCCCACATTCCGACATGGAATTGCTCAATCTTGTTCTCAGACCTCCTTCCTTGAAATAGCTTGACTGGTGTGTAAAACCCGCGAATTTAGACAAACAAAATGGTGTAATGGGTCACACACTTATGTCACGCACAGGCCCACCCACCATAGAAACTAGTAGGACAGATCATCAGTAACACTTTATTACACGTTTTAAACATCCAATGACATGCTGTTCAGGCCCCTTGCTTTTTAAAATCTTTACTGACGACCTGCCACTGGCTTTGAGTAAAGTTTGTCTATGTATGTGGATGACTCAACACGATACACGTCAGCTACTACAGCAACGGAAATGACTGAAACCATTAACAAAGAGCTGCAGTTCGTTTCGGAATGGGTAGCAAGGAATAAGTTAGTCCTAAATATTTCCAAAACGAAAAGCATTGTATTCGGGACAAATCATTCACTAAACCCTAAACCTCAATGTCACACCCTGACCATAGTTTGCTTTGTATGTTTCTATGTTTTGGTTGGTCAGGGTGTGAGCTGAGTGGGCATTCTATGTTACATGTCTAGTTTGTCTATTTCTATGTCCAGCCTGATATGGTTCTCAATCAGAGGCAGGTGTTAGTCATTGTCTCTGATTGGGAACCATATTTAGGTAGCCTGGGTTTCACTGTGTGTTTGTGGGTGATTGTTCCTGTCTCTGTGTTTTGCACCAGATAGGGCTGTTTTGGTTTTCCACGTTTGCTGTTTTTGTAGTGTTCGTGTTTATCCTTTTTGTTATTAAACATGAATCAGTATAATCACACCGCATTTTGGTCCGCTTCTCCTTCACAACAGGAAAACCGTTACACTCAACTACATCTCGTAATGAATAATGTGGAAATTGAGCAAGTTGAGGTGACTAAACTGCTTGGAGTATCCCTGGATTGTAAACTGTCATAGTCAAAACATGTTGATACAACAGTAGCTAAGATGGGGAAAAGCCTGTCCGTAATAAAGTGCTACTCTACCTTCTTAACAGCACTATCAACAAGGCAGGTCCTACAGGCCCAGGTTTTGTCGCACCTGGACTACTGTTCAGTCGTGTGGTCAGGTGCCACAAAGAGGGCCTTGGGAAAATTGCAGTTGACTCAGAACAAGGCAGGACGGCTGGCCCTTAACACAGAGAGCTAACATGAATGACATGCATGTCAATCTCTCATGGCTCAAAGTGGAAGAGAGATTGACTTCCTCATTACTTGTTTTTGTAAGAGGTGTTGACAAGCTGAAGGTACCAAGCTGTCTGTTTAAAATACTAGCACACAGCTCTGACACCCATGCATACCCCACAAGACATGCCACCAGAGGTCTCTTCACAGTCCCCAAGTCCAGAACAGACTATGGGAGGTGCACAGTACTACATAGAGCAATGACTACATAGAACTCTATTCCACATCAGGTAACTGATGACAGCAGTAGAATCAGATTTAAAAAGCAGGTAAAAATACACTTTATGGAACAGCGGGGACTGTGAAGCAACACAAACATAGGCACAGGCACAGACACATGCATACACACACATGATAACTATACACACATAAACATGGATTTTGCATTGTAGATTTGTGGTAGTGGAGTATGGGCCTGAGGGCACACACGTAGTGTGTTGTGAATTCTGTAATAAATGGATTGTAATATTTGTATAATTGCCTTAATTTTGCCAGACCCCAGGAAGAGTAGCTGCTGCCAAGGCAGAAGCTAATAGGAATCCATAATAAATACAAATACAAATTACTGAATGTAATGCATTACCTGGCAGATCAGCCAATATCTCAAATCATGCAATAGGCAGCCACGGTGGTATTCAGTAGCCTACCCCGCTGGTTAGAAAATGTTTCCAAATATTTACATGAATGGCATTTCTATAGGGAAATGTATGTTCACCACCCCACCAATTAACATCAAAGCCAATTAACATTAGATCCATGTAGTGTACATGCAGCTCACATGACTGCTATATTACTGTAGAGTAAACGGTAATTGTGTTAGGCATCGGCAGGCAAACCAATGGGGTTCCTCTCTGTATGTGTGTGTGTATGTGACGTAAGGGAGGCGGGTCGGGGGCAGGTCTGTGTGTAGCCTATGCGTATGTGTGTAAGCGAATGTGTGTGTGAGTGTGGAAGCCTATCCGCCAGGCAGTCGGCTCCTGCGCTGAGGAAAGGTGTGTGTTAAGCGGCTGACCTCGCACTGAATGGACTAGCTAGATTTTTCGCAGCCACGTAAGTACACACCACCGCCGGAGAGGATGTCTTGCTGAATCAAGGGAAAGGCCTTGGAAAGTCGGCCATCCTTTACTTCCAGCAGCTGAAACAGCCGGCAAAAGTTCCTTTGGATTCAAAAACGAATTCGTCGCAAAGGACATCCACTTCCGAACACTACAAAGGTCTTTGAATTCTGGATGGTTTTCTCTCTCCATATTTGGTCGATGGCAATCCCCGAAGCTCGCTGCATGGACATTATGTGTTAAACGAACAAGGACCGTATGACACTGACCTGGTAGCTATAAAGCAATAGCATTGCTTTTGCTATCAAGAATTAATGTTGATTTAAATATAGGCCTACCGTAGTTTGCAACCTCGGTGCGTTTTTAACCGCGGTTACTTTGTATCTTCTCTTGTCTGCAAGGTATTTTCGGAAACGTGTGATGTAATTCAATGAATCGCAAGTCTAGCGGGCTATTTTTGTGCTTATATTTAATCTAGTAGTGCAATCATCATTACAAAACTGCAATCGGTAGGATTTGACTGTTTCCTTTGTTGCAAATCGGCATTGCTGTCTCTCGCACTGTGGTAAAGCGTTTATGCTCAAATTCAGCACTATCTTTTGTGCAAAGGGCTGCCGTGCGTCACGGTGCAGTGAACAATGCTTTTGTTTTAGTCCCATAGCTGGGTAGATACAGGAAATATATTGCAAACGTTCTCTCAGAATTGCTTATTTCATTACACGTATTACATATGAGCCCTCTAATAGTAGCCTCGCCTACAGATAAGAGTTTGACATAACCTACTTATTACATTGTAATAGGTGCACTTGCAAGGGTAGCACAAAACATAATCTAGTTTTATATTTTTTAAAGGGCAGCAACAAAGTACAGGACCACTACAACCAATCTATTTAGTCAAGTTTACAACCCAAAGTGCCGTCAAAGAGAAGACAACCGGATAGTTTGGCAGTATTAGGGAATCCTGATGAACATACAAATATCTAATCCCATCAACATCTCGCGTTATGGGAGATCACGGCACAAAGCGACCGATTTTGAGGAGTTGGGCCTATCTTGCTTGAGGACTACAGAATCCAGCCAGAGTTTCAGCCCTAACCTAGGATCCCCTAGCCCCCCCGAAACACCAGATTCCTCCCACTGTATCTCCTGCATCGGTAATTACCTACTCCTCGAGCCCTTGGAGGGGGATCACGTTTTCAGGGCCGCCCACCTGCACACCGGGGAAGAGCTCGTATGTAAGGTGGGTCCTCTAAGTGTTTTTATAGGCAATTGAGTTGATTGACGGGCGCATTAGTCATAGAGAGAATGCAGCAGATACATTGTCGCGAACGTTACATCATGAACATTCCATTCATCTCGAGCAGATAACGCTGGAGCCTAACCATAAAACACCATATTTGGTCAATCTACCAGTCCCACACACAGGTTTAATATAGCTAGAATAGAACTGTAGCACTATGATAAACATGACCTTGCTCACAAAACAGCCATCTACACTGAACAAAAATATAAACGCAACATGTAAAGTGTTAGGCCCATGTTTCATGAGTTGAAATAAAAAATCCCATAAATGTTCCATATGCACAAAAAGTGTGTGTGTGTGTGGGGAAGGGGGGTGCTGAGTTGTAATTGCTGTCTGTAATAAAGCCCTTTTTGTCGGGAAGAACTAATTTGATTGGCTGGACCTGGCTCCCCAGTTGGTCTATGCCCACCCATGGCTGCAACCCTGCTCAATCATGTGAAATCCATAGATTAGGGCATTATTTATTTATTTCAATGTACTGATTTCGTTATATGAACTGTAACTCACAAAAAAAATGAAATTGTTGCATGTTGCGTTTATATTTTTATTCGGTATTGATAGAGCCATAAATATAGGCCTACAGTAGTTACACGTTTATAGCTGTAGGCGTTCTGGGTAGTTTTTGAATGCAAATTACACACATAATCTCCAACAGGAAATAAATAATGCACTGTATACTAGCCCATGGAAGTACCCGGTGTTGCTGCGAACTTTGTCTCCTGATATTTTATGCATGAATTGGAAATGGATACGACTGAAAGAGTAATGGAAAAAGTTAATGGAGTGCAAAGCAGGCAGCTCAGCTTGCGCGTGTCTCGAGAGTTGTATGCGTCGGGATGATGTAACGTTGACAAAGGAGTGAGTAATCACGCACCATGCACGCTCCATACTCTCCCAAATTCATAGTACATATAGCACTACCAACGCCTTTGTTCCTCGTAAAAAAAATGTTTTTATAGGTTTTCCTCATTCTCATGTGCTCTGCTTAATTCACTACCAGAATAACACACTATTTCCTACTGTAAATGGATGTTATGTAGAATCTTGTTTAAGTGTTTCTAGTGCAATATGAATATAATACATTTCATTGTAGTTAAATCTCAAACTCTGCATGTTGTTGTTTTTCTTATATACTTAATTGGGGAGGATGGGTTCATGGCTGACAGCATTCCACTGAGCGGAATCAGTGGAATGGTATCAAACACATGGTTTCCATGGTTTCCTTGTGTTTGATGTCATTCCATTTACTCCATTCCAGCCATTATTATGAGCCTTCCTCCCCTCAGCAGCCTCCACTGATAAAGAAAAACCCTTGAATGAGTAGGTGTTCTATAACTTTTGACCAGTAGTGTATATTTGCCTTTCATTTTTACTACCGAGCAACATCAAAGAGATACATTTGTGATCTCAGAATTGACAGTTTACTACCAATGTGTATTAGTAAACCCCAGCTACAATTGTAGACCTTGAGAAGCACATGCACACACACAATGCAGGGTGAGACAGAGCCTGCTGCTCTCTAACTGTTTATGTACTTGGGCAATGGCGGCGAAGTTACAGAATCTTCACATTCAGATAGAAAATTATGCATGCAGAATATGGAATGGTCACCATGTAGCTCTATGGTTTTACCTTTCTATCTGCAGCAGCATTCTAAATGTTGCAGCCCATGGAATTAACATTGGTCTAAAGGTTCTGGAGCCCTGGGGGGTGTAGGCATGTTCAGTAAGGTGAAATGTTCAGAACTTGGCGAATTATAGAGCTACACGATTCCCTATTCTACATGATGATAGACAATCACATCCGTTCTAGTCTACACAATGTGCTGATCAATGACTATCATTCTAGGGAGTTTTTCCTAGCCACCGTGCTTCTACACCTGCATTGCTGGCTGTTTGGGGTTTTAGGCTGGGTTTCTGTACAGCACTTTGATATCAGCTGATGTACGAAGGGCTATATAAATACATTTGATTTGATTTGATTTGATATCATCTCCATTGGATACTAAACTCTCTCCCTCCCTTTCTACCCACCCCCTCCCTCTCTCTCTCCCACCGCTTCTCCAGGTGTTTGAGATAGGCATTTACCAGGAGTCCTTGGCGGCCTACTTCTCCCTGGGCAGACATGAGCACATCAACCAGGTTGTGGAGGTCCTGCTGGGGGAGAAGCGGGCCTACGTCTTCTTTGAGAGGAGCCACGGAGACATGCACTCCTTCGTCCGTACCTGCAAGAAGCTGCGTGAGGACGAGGCCGCCAGACTCTTTCGTCAGATAGCCTCAGCAGTGGCACATTGCCATGACAACGGCGTGGTCCTCCGGGACCTCAAGCTGAGGAAGTTTGTCTTCAGGAACGAGGACAGGTGAGGAAGGGGACAGTGTGAGGAGGGGTGATGGATGGGAGGGGAAGAAAGGAATGAGTCTCTCACCTTATGCTCTTTGTAAATAGGTATGAGTGTACATAACCCTACAGTAACTCTTTACATGAAGTTACACTGTGTAGTAACACTGTCATTACTACAGTAAGATATTGTTGTAACATAGTTATGGAGTTGAGTAGTTTATATTTAGATCAGAGGTTACCATATTGAAGGTACCCAATGTAACTAGGAATAGACACACACGAATGTGACTGGGGGACAACCAGGGAGACTGCTGGATACAGGTCAGGGCCCATGCCAGCTAGCCAAACTGCTGTTAAACAGGTGGACAGTGACAGCAGAGATGCCAGGATTAGATTTGTCTGACAGATGTTCAATTAGGGTGGGATTTACCATGTAAGGCTGTGACACAGAGTAATGAATCAGTGCTCCAGACATCAGCTCGAACAGGGTTTAGTATATACAGACCCCTGGTGGTGGACTGTTGATATTGCAGCCTATTAGGCGCAAACAGAATCAATATAGGTTTTATAACCTATTTTGCTGCAGAGATAGAAGCAAATTAATCAGACCAACATTTCTGTGTGACCCACATTTATCATTATAATGTTTCAGGAGAACACCGATTAAAACATATTCTGATGCTGTTTTTTTAACTGACCCTGTCAAAGCAACCATTTGCTGTTACTGGGGAGATCTGAGCCTGTTCGCCACCCCATTCAGCCTGGCACTGACTGGATGCTCTCTATCTCAATGCCCCAGCCTAGACACACAATGACCTAAGGTCAGCTTGGTGTGCTCTCCTCCAATGGTTAAGGTTACATTTGGTGAAGGGCAAGCTGATCCTAGATCTATGCAGGACCTCATTCTGCTCCTATGGCAGAAGTCCAACCTGGCAGTGGTATAGATAGATATCCTGTATCCAAAGTTCCCTCCATTTTTTTCCCAGCGCTGAGCAAAGAAAATGCATCTGATAACATTGTATCATGGAAATAGCTGTTCTATCATTCAGTCTACAGTAGCAGCCAATGTGTGGTGTTCAATGTAGGCCTACATTCCATGAGACTTTAGAAAAAAACATGCTGGGCTTGACATTAACCTGTTTATCCACTTGTTTATCAAACAAGGAGGTGACTGAACATGTTGGTGTGTTGTTTGATGCAAGAAACCACTTTACAAAATAAATTGCATCATTATTCTCATACCATTATTACAGAGAATAAGACAAATTATGCTACCTTCTGCCTATTGGCTACACGCTTATTCAAGCCTGTCTCAAAATACAACACTGCCCCTTTAAGACAAAACTCGCTTTTCAAAGAAATGTACACGTTTTGTGCTCTTGTAGGAAGCAATCAATCCCCTATTGTTGACTACAAATGATATATCTGGGCTAATAACTCACTAACTAGCAAAGGATATTAACTAAATATTCACACGTGTCTACATGCAGCTCTCACTTTGATTTCAAAACAAGCGCATCTACTCACGACCACTCATGCTGTAAATATAGATCCATATATTGCTATGGTCTGTTTGATTATAGGCCTACTGCAGCTTTGATTGGTTATGTCGCTACAGTTTGTGTAGAGTACGGGCTGAATAATGCATGTCAATACAATAGAATCCTACTCCGATGTGTTCTGCCTACAACAAATTCTCTTGCATAGTTAGTTTTGTTTCAGTATTATGCATTGAAAGTGGCTAATATTGCATTGATTCCATCACAATTGCCACAGTAAAGGGAACCTTAATAGTGTGAAGGAAAACTCTAGAATAGCGGTCACCAACCTTTTCTGAGTCAAAATGCAAGCCGAGATCTTCCGCTCAGATTTGTTTTTAACATAACTTTTTTTTTTTAACTACGCCTATGCAACATTGACCAATTAAAAACAGTACTGTAGTACTGTGGTAATGTTTGTTCAGTAAGCTATAGGCCCAATATATTATCACCGCATACTGGCTTTCCTTGAATTGCCCTGCCAATGCATTGTTGTTCGGCCATTTGTTTTAAATTATATACTTTTTTTGAGGTAGGCTTTATGATCACACCATTAATAGATCTGTTGTTGTATTACTTGTGAGGCACGGCTGTTGTTGTATTACTTGTGAGGCACGGCTGTTGTTGTATTACTTGTGAGGCACAGCTGTTGTTGTATTACTTGTGAGGCACGGCTGTTGTTGTATTACTTGTGAGGCACGGCTGTTGTATTACTTGTGAGGCACGGCTGTTGTTGTATTACTTGTGAGGCACGGCTGTTGTTGTATTACTTGTGAGGCACAGCTGTTGTTGTATTACTTGTGAGGCACGGCTGTTGTTGTATTACTTGTGAGGCACGGCTGTTGTATTACTTGTGAGGCACGGCTGTTGTTGTATTACTTGTGAGGCACGGCTGTTGTTGTATTACTTGTGAGGCACGGCTGTTGTTGTATTACTTGTGAGGCACGGCTGTTGTTGTATTACTTGTGAGGCACGGCTGTTGTTGTATTACTTGTGAGGCACGGCTGAATGAGCATACATTTAAATAATTCACTTTTCATTTTTATTTTACTGGGTTGATGGGGCATACATCTGATGGTCAGTTTCAGCGGTCCGCCTCTCAACATCCCTCCGCTGTCCCTTCCCTCCACTGACACTGTCTTCCAGCTGATGGCAAAACTTGAGTTGCACCGCATTATTTCTGCCTCATGCACAAATTCACTATGAGAAAAGTGAAATATTCCTCAATATTAAAAAAGACACAAGCTTCTAATAATAACATTGCAAGCCTATAGATACACTTTCCTACTCATTCATTACTGCTGCAGTGCTTGTTGTAGCGCTGAGTGGAAATAGGAAGAACGCGCATTTATGGTTTTTAAAAGTGTTGAATACAAAGTGTTAACAGTGCTGAGTAAGAACTTAAACATGAACTCACTCATAAAAACAGCAGCTCTTTGCTGTATTCGTTGACAGTCTCTCTCTAGTCATGGTTTTAAATGTTTTGAAATCTCACAGTATCAACTTTGCTGTAGTTTTCTTTTATGCCTGCTACGTTACTGCAGACACAGTAATCTGTGGTGCACAGTAGGCCTATAGTGCACTTGATTTGCTCTCTGGGCCCGCCGGGAAGGCAGAGTTTGTAACTTCAGACACATGAAATGGTTCAGATTGGCAACAGTTCACCTACCCAGCACGCAGGGCAGCTGAATCAAGTGCACCTACCACCAACAGCCCGAAGAGAAAAAAAAGGAATCCAAGGCTTTATTGTTGGGTTTTTTACAGAAATGTTTGGCAATCGACTAGGAATGGCTTGGAGATCGACGTGACCGCTGCTCTAGAAAGTTGAGTGAAGTTCAATCTCGTGCTTCTCTCTGTGGGCTGATATTTCTGCGCGACAGTCTCGGGGCGGGGGCGCAGTTTAGAGGAAAAATTCCCTGTATCTTTGTGAATTTGTGGCAGTGTCACCCTCTGGCTCTGCTCATGGAAAAGGGAAGCTGAGCTGACTGCCACACTTATCTAATAGCAGTCTAATGACCAAGGCTGCAATGACAGGACCTACCAAGGTGGGATGTCAAAACCCTCCACTGAATGATTGATGGGGGCAGAGGGGGGTTAGGAGAGAAATTGTGGGGTGGGGAGTCAGGGTCTAGGGGTGCATCTAATTCTAAGTGACTTTCTTCCTCTCCTCCTATCCTTATATCCTCTCCTGCATCCGCACCGATCTGAAAACAAGCTAGCACGAGATTATAACATTTTGTAAAAGTTGAAAGCAGTGGTAGGCAACCAGGAATCTGCTTCACCTATCCAGCTCTTTCGAATCAGTGTAGATGAAGGAAAGGAGACGAGGAGACTGGAGAGGAAGCCATTTCAGGCAATTCAGAGTCACCCTAGCCAAAAGCCAAGTCCCAGAGCTGGAATGGAAGGCCAGAGAAGGGAGAGAGAAAGAGAGAGAGACTACCCGGTAAGGTGATATGGCCACAGCAGTTTATGGTGACAGACTGGGCGACCTGCTTATGTCATCGTGGCTGGATTGACCTATCACTGCCTCCCAGGAAAGGTTAGAGGTCATAGGTCATACTGGCTGGGAATCCACTGCGGTGTCAGCCAGGAGAGATCTGGAACCCAACCTTCTACAAGCACTGTCGTTGGTGTTCTAATTCATTTTTAACATCATTTTGTGGGTCATAATTAACATGAGATGCTATGTAAGCAGTATTAAGAATTATGTCAGCCCCACTATCCTAATGGCTGCTTAGAGAGATTGCTGACTTCTATGTTGCATGCTCTTTAAGTGATATTTACAAACAGGCTGCTAACAAAGGTTTCTAGCGGCCTGATTGAGGCAATACATTGATTGAATACTCCAAACTATCTGAAATCAAACAAGTGAACAGGACGGTACAAGACCCCACAATTAACAGAAAGTCAGGCCATAACAAAAATCAGTGCATGTGTGTGGCTGCACGTGTCACAGACAGTAAAGAGATATTTTCTGAATAGGCATTAGCCACTGCTGCAGCTCTGTTCTTCTCCTCCTCAATTAAAATGGATGAGGTATGTGTGTGTGTGTGTGTGTCTTTAACAGCCCCTCACACTTCCACAGACACGCACTCACACACAGATGGAGACACTTTAGGCGGCGCTTCATAAGTGTCCCTTTCTCATCATCTGTGTGTAGGGTCTGTGTACCCTGGGCCACTCCAGAGCCCTCATCAGTCACGATGTCCCTGAACAACCCATCATTATGATCAGCAGCTTTCACAAAACCATGGCTGTGATGGTCTGCTTTGAAAAGAGACTTCATGGTTCTCTGTTAAAAGGCACTGATGATGATAAGGCTTTTGAGTTTTGATTCACATTTTCAAACTGTTCTTACCGCACGCTGACTCAAGGCCGCTGAACTGAAGTCTTCCATAATGGTTGCTCTTTGTTGGGCTGGAGAGGCCTATTGAATCAGCTGGGTTATTTATAGGCTGATGCATGCTGGCTGGCAGGCTGCACTGCTCTTATCACTGTGAATGGAAATGTTAGCTGTACTGTAAGCCCCAGGCATTATGTGCTCCACTTCATTTAAAGTCCAAAGCTATGGATCTAAAACATACGGATGATGTCCATCACAGTGAATTATAATGCCCTCCCACTAGAAGAGGGCAACCGCTTACTGTAATCTTGAACCATGCGAGAGTAGCATTTCTATACTCACAATGTTCTTTTGATTTTATGGACAGACTCAATTAAAATTAGAAAATGGGTCATTGTCCATTGATTTAACATATCGGTTATATAATTGTTGTATTTAGTCACCCTCCTGTAATAAGAGGATTCTGGGTATTAATATTTGTTTGTTGTTGGTTCTTGTCTCCCTCCAGGAGCCTTGTGAAGCTGGAGAGCCTAGAAGACACCTACATCCTGGAGGGCAATGATGACTCTCTGTCAGAAAAACATGGCTGCCCTGCCTACGTCAGCCCCGAGATCCTCAACGCCAGCGGCAGCTACTCAGGCAAGGCGGCCGACGTCTGGTCCCTGGGCGTCATGCTCTACACCATCCTGGTGGGCCGCTACCCCTTCCACGACGTAGAACCCAGCTCCCTGTTCAGTAAGATCCGCCGGGGCCACTTCAGCATCCCAGAGAACCTGACGCCCAAGGCCAAGTGTCTGATCCGGAGTATCCTCCGCCGGGAGCCCGCAGAGCGCCTCACGTCCCGGGAGATCCTGGAGCACCCCTGGTTCTTATCCTCCGGGGCAGCAGGTGGCGCTATGGTCCAGGGGAGAGGGGAGCAGGAGCAGACTGTGCCCGAGGTGAACATGGAGGAGGAGCTGGATCAGTTCTTCAGCTGAGAAGACAGGAAACAGTGAGCACAAAAGGAGGACTACGCCACAGAGCGGAAACAAATGCGACACGCTCTGAAAGAGCCTAAAGGTAGATTAGTTGTTTAGCAGGTGAAACATTGTCACTCACAGAAAAGGTGTATCCATCTTTTTTTCTTTCCATTTCATGGAAAACCAACCTCGAGGCAGAGCCAGGTGGCGATTGGTGTATTAACATAATTGGGGGCGGGACTTCTGTTAAGAGGAGTTGCCGCCACTGGACATGCAAGTCACAAACAATGTAGCAAACATTATCTTTTGTTGTTAGTTTTTTTTAAGTGGTGCTTTTAAAAGTAGAGACATACGCCATGTTGTGACGCTGCAGAAAGCACGAAGGGACAAAAACCTCAGCCAAGGAGAACAAGAACACCACTCCTCTATGCGCTCTCACACACCCAGGTAGAAGTTACCCACTAACCAAAGATCTAGGATCAGATCACATAACCCTCAATCCTCACCTTAACCATTATGAGGATTAAACAATATCTGACCCTGGACCTGTGGTCAGGGCCAACTTCTACCTCCTCTGTTCCAACAATCATCAGGACAGATGACCTCATTTTTGTTTTGTCACTCAGTGTTTGTCTCTCATTACCTAACATGACCTTTGAACCTAGGTTATAAAGCTCTTTCATTGACATAGTATATGGATACTGACTAAACTATTTTATTTCTTCAGAAACATGTGTACTTCATCATCTTTTTCTGTGTAGCCTTATTTCTCTCCCCCACTCATCATGTGCATTTCTTTAAAAAAAACTATCTTCCACCACCATCAATTTGTCATTTAATAATAAGGCTATGTTTTAAGTCTGATATCACCTTGTTGTATTAAGCTATTCCATTAAATTATTAATGCTGCTTTGATATCTTCTGCTTAACCTTCATTTGTAACCTCCCTCTCCTGTTATGCCTCCACTAATGGCATAATGCACTTGATTTGTTTAGGTTAGGTTAGGTTAGGTGAACAATCAATTCCACCTCTCTAGACTCGCTTTCTCTATTTAAGTTTAGCTTTTAATTTGTAGGAGAGGAAAACTTAACATTTTATTTAAATTGTAACAACAGTATAAATATAAATATATATATATTTAAAAATAAAAAAAATTGCAGGGTTTTGCTTTTTCAGAGATTCCTTTTTCATGTATATTAAAGGCAATAGTTTGGACACAGGACATGATGGGAAAAAGTCTGTTCAAAGTTTTTAGAATAAACAATTCAACTTTTGTGCCAGTATTTCTCTGCCCCCACCACCCATGCCAACTTCGGTCACCCCTTAATACATTTTATTTTGAACTTGACACCAGTTATTAAACAATACTATCACAGTAACATGGTCTGCAGTAGCCCATGTTCATTTTCTACTGCCTGCGTAGGTCCTGTAAAACTGTCCTGTTCTGAATGGGTACCAGTGGACATGTTTTGTCGTATCTCAATGTTACTTGAATTTGTGTTTTTATGAACTAGTCCTTGGCATGCACCCTATGAATGCTATAGCCTGCCTAGCAGGGTGAAACAAAATAAGCTTCTTTTTTTTATAAAGTCAAAACACAAGTGAAAATGTTATCAGAAATGTGCTATTTTCAGTCACTTTTAAAACTGACTATTGCTTTAATTTTGTTTCGTAGAATGAGCTGCCCTTATTTGCATTGGTGCTGATTTGGTGCTAATGCTTAGAAGTCCTCTTGTTTTTGTTTTGGAGGGGAGTGGTGCATGGTGGGAATTCTGCCTCGGATGTTCTGATTGTAAAATGTAACAGATTTTGGTGTTTTGTCCAAATTAATTCAGTAAATAAATTGTGAACTGCACATTTGGTTTGATTATTCTCCTAGCACACCTTAGATATGGATTCTTCATAACATTAGGCCTCTGTATATTTTTACACAAGCCCCCTTATGGTTATTACAAAGTGTTGTCTATCAGGGAATTCATCATGTCTAAAGAAAAATAAATGCTCAGGAAGGCCTCAGTGATAACATCTTCATTTTGCTGGAGTACAGTATAGTATGACCACTTCAAACATCTTTCACTGAGGAGCACCTAAACACACTCCAGAATGTCTCAATGCTTAAAGGAAATGACAACACCAAACCACTATTTTGACATTTGTTTCATTAGTCCACTGTTGATACAGTCCCAAAATGTTTTGCATGTCAATAATCAAGTTATTTTCTTTGAAAATACAGAAACTCCCAATTGATTCCATACATTGAAATAAGTTTAGTAGAGTTTGCCCCCCCCCCCCTCTCCGTGAGGTGCTGTACTGAAACAGCTGCAAAAATGGGTCACGTTGCCAGTGAATTCATGATTCAGAAATCCGCAAAGTGTGGACAAACTAGTTGTTTTATTGAACGCGTATGGCCAAATTAGCCATTTTTATCAAAAGTGCGATCGGTTTTGAGTAAAAAAAAATGTTAATTTCCACCTAAAACATTTGAGATGAATTGATATCATTATTTTATGTAGCTGACTACCATAGCAGCAGAGCTGGTGTGAAAGTTGATAGAGTTAGGCCTACAGCAGGTAAAGATAGTTATGCAAAGGGAGAAAAAGAGATGTCAGCAAGAACAAGCTAGTGTTCAGTCCCTGGCTGCACTTTATCTGTGGTGTTGTTGTCACACTGCTTTGCTTTATCTTGGTCAGGTTGCAGGTGTAAATGAGAACTTGTTCTCAACTGGTTAAATAAAGGTGAAATAAAATATGATAAAAATTAGCAACAGAGCAGAGTGAGCCTTCCATCCAGAAACACCATGAGTCACGTGACACTTTTTTGCAGCTGTTCCAGTACAGCACTGGAGAGAGAGAGCGGGGGAGAGAGCAAACTCTACTGAACTACTAGTTTCAATGTATGGAATCATGAGGTAATTTCTGGATTTTGGGTAAACTTCTCCTTAAATGCTGAACTCACAGTGTTAAATAAACAGATCTAAGAATATCCCAACTAATATCCCAACTAAGCAAAGTGTATTATGCAACACACAATGTTGAGGTTTTCTACCTGTTATACAGTAGACTAGTTCTCTTCTTCAGATAGTATCCATCTGTAACACACAACCACCTTGTCTCATATAGCCTCTCTCTCAGGAGACAGTTATACCTGACAAACATAACCACTGTCCTCTAAAGTCACAGGTCAGGGAATTCTCTCAGCCTGTTGAGTAGACAGAGGAGGACAGACAGACACACTACACATTTATCAAATGTTCTCTCTTTCCCAGTGTCCAGCAGCACAGACAGAAGGCATAGTTACTGAGGCGGCTACATTTGGCGGAAGCCCGCTGTCGGATAATCCAACAGATCTAGATTTAAAGGTTTATGGTGCTGGGGTCATTTTGTTGTGATCTGAGAGCAGATAAGGACAGAAAGGATAGAAACGATTTACCCTTGAATAACATTACAACTGTGACTGTGGTGCCCATCGCCTGGCTGACAGACAGGACAAGTGTAATGAGATATTGAGATGCTTCTACCAGGCAGCGCCATTAGTAAGGTCCTTTAGAAAAGTATGATTTTCACATTGTTCCCTCAACAAAACGATCCATTTGCGCTTTGCTGTCAGATATGCACGGAATATGTGTGGAAAAAGACTGACTTTCATCTCTTAACCTCCTCCTCTCAACTTCGCAGACATTAGAAAAACAATCACACAATCATGTTTAAAGCTCTTTACTAAACCATTTCCTGGTAGTACTCTACCCCTGCAAGAGTTCCCAAAATACATTTTCTGTCAATTTCGCCATGGCAATATTTTTGATAGACCACCTGAGCGCTCCTTGCTTCTCTGATTGACCTCCTTCTCTCATTGAATCTCACTACAGGAAAGCACTTCACATCTTATTTGTCCCTCCAGTGGTGAACATCATCTGGTGAGTGTGTGTTGTTGTTGTTGGTGCTGCACCTGTCATGTCGTGCAGAGTAATCCTGATTAATGTCCATCGGATAAAGGCAAACAGGGCAACTGCTGTGGTACAGGCTGCAGATACAGACTCTCTGTCCGGATTAAACATACACAGACAAATGACTCATATGGAATGGCGATGCCCTCTCAATCACTTACCTAAGCATCATTTTATGACCATCAATTCTTTTTTCTAGCAAATAGCCTTTTTCCATTGTCAACATTAGAGCATATAAGTATACTGTAGGCTACATTGAGGGTTATGAACTTATTGATTTCCTATTATTGATTACTAGACAAGGTTGGAATTATATTTATAGACCAGCAGAAACCTACAAATCCTGAAGATGTTCAGGATAATTTCTCACCAGTTTACACAGTGAAGTGCTACCAGCACATGGGTAAAGCATAACTGTGCTACTCTGCTCTCTGCTGGTGACTATAAAAACTATCATGTTTGGGTTATTTGTTGCCTGTGTTGAATTTCTGAGAAGGTAGCAGCTAGACTCCCATCACATGTAGATTCTTCCAGTTTACCAACAGAAGTTGCATAAACAACACTGCATACATACTGCCATACACGTTGTTGGATGGACTTTCTGCAGTTTATATTTCGATGATCCCAGATAGGACAACCTGGTCTAAGAGCATTTCTTATTATTCTGTACGTAAATCTGGCACACTCCATTTAGTATGGTATGTTACTTTTCGTATGGTATGTATTAATTGTAAGTGTCCATCATTAATCTTGTATAATATGTTATGCATAACAATTCATATTCTATGTTACAAATTTTCAAAATGTACAATATGTTAGGAATTTGCAAAACGTGTGATATGTTACAAATTCTAGCTAGGTTGCTAGGTGACTAACATTCGCTATCTGGCTAACGTTAGCTAGGCTAGGGTATAGGGTTACGGTTAGGGTTTCTGTAATGGCTGTTGGAAGGAGGTGAGGACCAAGGTGCAGCGTGGTACGTGTTCATCCTTTATTAATGGAACTGAACACTGAATAGCAAAACAACAACGAGAACAACCGAAACAGTTCTGTCTGGTGCAGACACAAAAACAGAAAGCAACTACCCACAAAAACCCAGTGGGAAAAAGATACCTAAGTATGGTTCTCAATCAGAGACAACAATAGACAGCTGCCTCTGATTGAGAACCACACCGCCAAACAACAAAGAAATACAAAACATAGAAAATGAACATAGAATGCCCACCCTAGTCACACCCTGGCCTAACCAACATTAGAGAATAAAAGCCTCTCTATGGCCAGGGCGTGACAGTTATGTTTAGGAGTTAGGTTAAAGGGTAAGGGTTAGCAAAAAGGGTTAAGGTTAGGGTCAGGGAAGGGTTAGCTAACATGCTAAGTAGTAGCAAATTTGCCAAAAAGTAGTAAGTAGTTTAAAAGTTGCTAACTATATTTTAAAGTTGTCCATGATGAGATTCAAACTAGCAACCATTGGGTTGTTAGGCATTTGCATTATACACCCACCCATCTACCCTAACCACCCTATATTCGGTTAACTAAGCATCTGTTTTCTGCAGGGGTGGAGGTAGATTTAATTTCTTCCCAGTATGGGACCTCCTGTGTGTGCACATGCTTGGCCCCCAAAAATGTATATGCAGCACAGCAGAACTGTATGTTCTGCCGTCCTAGGCGAGACAAACCCCCCCGCCTATCCCCGCTAAACTAGAATAGTGTAAAGCATGGATTGGCAAGAGGTTTGGCCCTGGGGCAATTTTTTTCTCATGTAATAGTTGGCAGAACAGAACATAATAGCATCCCAATTCATATGCCTATGCTACAAATTAAACACACTTCTAACACATCTGGTTAGTAGGCTTTAAAATCAGTTCAATGTCAACAACATATCCTCATATTTTCAATGTGATAACGCTGATAAAATCGCCAACGTCTCTATTAAATTAGCTTTGTATATTTCGTCGTGCATTGATTGGGAAAAACAGCTTGCAATAAAGAGAAAATGTAACTCGTAAAGACACGACAATGACTAGACCCACAGAGATGCTATTGAATGAATAGGGATTCTAAATATAATTCTATGACTTGACCCATAGAGATGTTATTGAATGAATAGGGATTCTAAATATAATTCAATGACTAGACCCACAGAGATGCTATTGAATGAATAGGGATTCTAAATATAATTCTATGACTTGACCCATAGAGATGTTATTTCTCTGTCCTTACAAACTCAGTGCCTCTTTGCTTGACATCATGGGAAAATCAAAAGAAATCAGCCAAGACCTTAATACGCAAGTATAAACACCATGGGACCACGTAGACCGCTCAGGAGGGAGACACGTTCTGTCTCCTAGAGATTAACGTACTTTGGTGCGAAAAGCGCAAATCAATCCCAGGACAACAGAACAGGACCTTGTGGAGGTGCTGGAGGAAACAGGTACAAAAGTATCTATATCCACAGTAAAGCTAGTTTTATATCGACATAACCTGAAAGTCTGCTCAGCAAGGAAGAAGCTACTGCTCCAAAGCCGCCAAAAAAAGCCAGACTACGATTTGCAACTGCACATGGGGACAAAGATCATACTTTTTGGAGAAATGTGAGTCCTCTGGTCTGATAAAACAAAAATAGAACTGTTTAGCCATAATGACCATCGTTATGCACTTCACAAAATAGATGGTATCATGAGGTAGGAATATTATGTGGATATATTGAAGCAACATCTCAAGACATCGGTCAGGAAGTTAAAGCTTACTCGCAAATGGGTCTTCCAAATGGACAATGACCCCAAACATACTTCCAAAGTAACATTGCAAAATGGCTTAAGGACAACAAAGTCAAGGTATTGGAGTGGCCATCACAAAGCCCTGACCTCAATCCTATAGAAAATTTGTGGGCAGAACTGAAAAAGCGTGTGTGAGCAAGGAGATCTACAAACAAGCTCTGTCAGGAGGAATGGGCCAAAATTCATCCAACTTATTGAAGGAAGCTTGTGGAAGGTTACCTGAAACGTTTGACCCAAGTTAAACAATTTAAAGGCAATGCTACCAAATACTAATTGAGTGGATGTAAACTTCTGACCCACTGGGAATGTGATGAATGAAATAAAACCTGAAATAAATCATTCACTCTACTATTATTCTGACATTTCACATTCTTAAAATAAAGTGGTGACCCAACTGACCTAAGACAGGGAATTTTTACTAGGATTAAATGTCAGGAATTGTGAAAAACTGACTTTAAATGTATTTGGCTAAGGTGTATGTAAACTTTTGACTTCAACTGTACATATTACCTCAACTAACCGGTGCCCCCACACATTGACTCTGTAATGGTACCCCAGCTTACTTTTATTTCTTCTTTTTTTTATAGGTATTTTTCTTAAAACTGCATTGCTGGTTAAGGGCTTGTAAGAAAGCATTTCACTGTAGGGTCTACACTTATGGCTGGCTGCGACAGAGCCTGGGCTCAAACCCAGGGTCTCTGGTGGCACAGATAGCACTGCGATGCAGTGCCCTAGACCACTGCGCCACCCAGGAGGCCCCACCATATCATATTTTGGAGTGTAGGCTTTACCACCGGTTTTCATGTCCATTCTCTCTTTTCCATGCCTCTGACATGCAGTAATAATACATAGTGGTGTAGTAGCCTACAGTTTTCTTTTGTTTTCATTATTGCTCATGTTTTACCGGTACGGCGTACCGCAAATATTTATGTACCGGACCGTACCGCCTTACTGTCACCCCTGTTCTTATGTAACCATACCAACATATCTTAACACGTACTAATTTGAGCGTTTCAGATTTACATTTACTATGTTACGTCAAGTCTATGAGACCTGGCTGGATAGGAAGGAATTGGTTGCAGGATTAAAAGTAAGAGGCCCTGCTCACAATAAAACAAACACGCACTGTGATGGCATCACAATGGCACCCAAGTTCGTTTGCAAATTCACTCTGGAGTGCCAAAGAGCACTCAGAGTGCGCTCTTGGCGTTCTTAAATCCAGAGTTTTGTCAGATTGTCCATTCATAAATTCTGAGCATTTCCCTCTCGGAGCATTTAGAGAGCACACTGGATGCTCTGGCAGAGGAGTAGGGTTGATTCGAGAGTTCTTACCTCACATGGGCAGTCAAGCACCCAAGTTAACTGGCTAAAGTTAGCTAGCTTACTAGTTACTTCCAGACATACAGAACCAGCCAAAAGTTTGGACGCACCTACTCATTCAAGGGTTTTTCTTTATTTAGAATATTTTCTACATTGTAGAATAATAGTGAAGACATCAAAACTATGAAATAACACATATGGAATCATATTGTAACCAAGAAAATAGAAATATATTTGAGATTTGAGATTCTTCAAAGTAGCCACCCTTTGCCGTGATGACAGCTTCGCACACACTTGGAATTCTCTCAACCAGCTTTACCTGGAATTATTTTCCAACAGTCTTGAAGGAGTTCCCACATATGCTGAGCACTTGTTGGATGCTTTTCCTTCACTCTGCGGTCCAACTCATCCCAAACCATCTCAATTGGGTTGAGGTCATGTGATTGTGGAGGCCAGGTCATCTGATGCAGCCCTCCTTCACTCTCCTTCTTGGTCAAATAGCCCTTACACAGCCTTGGATGTGTGTTGGGTCATTGTCCTGTTGAAAAACAAATGATAGTCCCACTAAGTGCAAACCAGAGGGGATGGAGTATCGCTGCAGAAAGATGTGGTAGCCATGCTGGTTAAGTGTGCCTTGAATTCTAAATAAATCACTGATAGTGTCACCAGCAAAGCACCCCCACACCATCACACCTCCTCCTCCATGCTTCATGGTGGGAACCACACATGTGGAGATCATCTGTTCAACTACTCTGCAAGCAAGTATTTTCTTCTTATTGGTGTCCTTTAGTTTCTTTGCAACAACTCGACCATGAAGGCCTGATTTATGCAGTCTCCTCTGAACAGTTGATGTTGAGATGTGTCTGTTACTTGAACTCTGAAGCATTTATTTCAATTTATTTCAATTTCCAATCAATTTGTTCTTTCAATTCTTAGGAGAAATTGATTTATTGTTCATCGTTTGTCTTTTTTAGTAAGTATTTTTGCCTCTTTTTCCTCTGATATTTATCCGAACCACCGCTATCTATCATCACTACCATTATTTAGTGAATAAAACCAGACACGTTTACCTTTTCACAAGCATGTACACACACACACACACACACACACACACACACACACACACACACACACACACACACACACACACACACACACACACAGGGCCGGCCCTAGCCACTGAACGACATAAGCAGGGCCCTGTGGGCCCAGCCAAAGGTTTTTTTTGTTTAATGTTTTTTATTTTACTTAGCCGGGGTCAACTTACTGTTGAGAGTTTGGATAGTAGAATACACAAGGTGCAATTTCGAAATTTGGTTGCACAACAGCAGTTTTTCTCTTGTTATATGGGTCACTTACAGTCACTGAATTAGCCTGTGTCAGCTAAAACATTTTGGATTGGTAAGTTAGTCTAGCCAGCTATCTGAACTTGATTTTGTAAGTCATTCTCACTCAGATATTATACTAACATGGCATAAGTCATAGCAAAATGTGTAGAATTACTGGAAATGTGCTATAAAACTGCAGATTTTACTTTCCGCCTCATGGCAAAATGTGTAGAATTGCAGGAAATTAACTCTAAAAAAAAATATCTTTGCTGTCAAGAGGGGTGCCACCAAAATGCTTTGTCTGTGAGATCGGGCCCCCCCCAACAACATTTAGCTTAGGGCCCCCAAAAGGCTAGAGCCGGCCCTTTACACACACACACACACACACACACACACACACACACACACACACACACACACAACCCTTCATCTGCGATACATTAATCAATCCCGGCATGACATCAATGATTTATCTGCTGTTTACATAGACTACAAAATATTCACAAAATGCACATCTAGGCATTATCTCTGTGTCACACAGATGGTGAATAATGAAGTAGGCCTAGACTTTCTGGAAGCTGATTTAAAGTATTTGTGAAAAACAAAGCAGAGAAGAAAACATTTCAAAGTTAATAATTGATGGCATGCAGGGTTCTTTGCTGGGTGGGTGCTTTAATCCAAAACAGTTTACACGGCCTCCACTCTTCTGCCTAGCAACATTTATTCAATTTATACTACAGGATATTTCTACTGAGGTTCTCCGCACTGATGCTCCTGGGAGTTGAACCGACATCTCTTTCCCAACCCTGTCCCGAGCCCATCTCTTCTGGTGAGTTCAGGTCGTAACACTTACGGTATTAAAATGATTAGAAATGTTTATAAACGACCCATTGGATATTTTAATAATCATTAGTTAAGTTAATCAATCTTTATCATTACTCATGTATATTAACAACGTTAGTAATTAGATAAATCTAAATATTTATCCACAGTGTAGGCAAACTGTTACCACTTATTGTGTAACTAAACATGCTCCAGATGAAATAGAATTATGTCATGCTACATTGCATTGGTGGTTTTCTGATGATGTCTTGAAAAAGGGATGTTTCTACAATTGCAAAGGTTTCTCTTGGGTGAAGTCAGCCCTGTGTAACATCTGGTCTCCCTGGTCTAAACCTGCCGTAATGGTGCACAGATTTGAGTCTGTTTTCATTTCTCTACACTCTTAGGAAAAAAGGTGCTATCTTGGGCATAGAATGGTTATTTGACTGTCCCCGTTGGACAACCCTTTGAAGAACCTTTTTTGTTCCAGGTGGAACCCTTTTGGGTTCATTGTGGACCCTTTCCAAAGATGTTTCTACATGGAACTCGAAAGTGTTCTACCTGGAATTAAAATGTGTTCTACCTGGAACCAAAAAGGGTTATCCTATGGGGATGACCAAAGAACCATTTTGGAACCCTTTTTTTTCCAAGAGTGTACTTGTAATTCAAGACAAGAACTGACCATAACCGATTTAGGATACAGCTTAACAATAACAATACTTCATTTTCTCGTCAAGTAAAACACCATTCTCCGCTCTCTCTTTTCTCTCTTTTCTCTCTCTCTCTCTCCTTATTTTCAATCTGCGCTGCAATTCAATTAACTAGTAGAGCTTCAGTGACACGAGGGAACAACTACCCATTCTTTACAGTGAAAGTTGTTTTATTTTGCCAACCCAGACAAATTAACGTTGGTAGCTTGGTTATATAACTCGTGTTGGTCCCCTCACACACTTAGATTATTTCCCTACACAGCTTTATAATTGCTGCTGCTGGAACACTGAAATCCCGCAAATGAGGCAACAGGCGTGAGGTGCTTCTGTGTGCTGGTCCCCTGGTGCAGCTCTGTGTACAGACTCCCGTGGGTCCCCTGGTGGAGCTCCTTGTGGCAGGGCACCAAGGCAAACACACAGGCAACAGATGGTCTCTGTTGTGTTCCTTCCATCCATTGAGCTGAGGCTGGCTCTGAGCTCAGGCCCGCTGAGAAAGAGAGAGAGAGAGAGATTGGATGGAACATGAATTCACTTAGGTAGATCTGTTGGCCATATGTGAAGTGATGTGCAGACTTATGGCCCTACAGATATTTGTTACAGGTTTAGGGTCTGTTTATGAAGGATTTTTATGTGCATTATGCAAACACATGAGCAAGATTCAAATAACTGTATGGTTCAAAAGATTTCCCCAACTTTTTCAACTTCAATCTCTCTTAATATATTACATGTCCAAAACCCTCAATTAAGTCAGTATATGAACTTTCAAGACACCATGAGTTACAGGGAAAACATATGGCCAGTAAGAGACACAATAACTGGGAATGTCCAGTTGTAGCATATTCAGTACACAACTAGATGGCGCTCACTAACAGAAATGGAGTCTAATGGGCGATGACTAGAGAGGACAGTGGCCTGTTTCCATGACTGATTGAAAAATGCCCTCCATGTAATGGAGGGCATTTTCTTGTTTTGTGTGGTCGGAAAAAGGTCAACAAGCTGATTTCAAACAGAATACATGTCACAGTAGAGGCAAGATATGCCTGCATGTTTAGGAGTATGAAGTACACACAGGTATTATGAGTGAAAAAGTAGGATTAAAAAGGTTATGGATCTATGAAGAGCTTAATGTATAGGATTCGAAGGTTGTTAATTTTTTATATGGAATAGGCCTAGTGAAAAACATAAAATAGAGTGAATGCTGGAGATAAATATTATAGATCACTTCAACTGACAGGCATTAAGAGAGACCCTGAGGGATTCTGGACACCAATCATGAAGGACTGTTGTTTCTCTTTGCCTATTTGAGCTGTTCTTGCCATAATATGGACTTGGTATTTTACCTAATAGGGCTATCTTCTGTATACCACCCCTACCACGTCACAATACAAACTCATTAAGAAGAAAATAAATTCCACAAATTAACTTTTAACAAGGCACAGCTGTCAATTGAAATGCATTCCAGGTGACTACCTCATGAAGCTGGTTGAGAGAATGCAAAGAGTGTGCAAAGCTGTCATCACGGTAAAGGGCTTGGCTACTTTAAAGAATCTCAAATCTAAAATATTTAGATTTGTTTAACACTTTTTTGGTTACAACATGACTACATATGTGTTATTTCATAGTTTGATGTCTTCACTATTATTCTACAATGTAGAAAATAGTAAAAATAAAGAAGAACCCTTGAATGAGTAGGTGTGTCCAAACTTTTGACTGGTACTGTATATATATATATATTTTATAACCACACAGCCCACTGGATAATAACCCACTGAACCACAACATGACAGTGTTCAACAACTGCATCCATTCACCGAACTTGTTCTTATTACTGAACTAACACAAACCACTTACAAAAGGAGATAGATGAAAATAGATATTTCATTATGTTATGCAATGCGGGTGTCTGTGTTTGATGTTTCACCAAAGAATATGAGCATTATTTGCGTCAGGGATTGGCCAATTATCTAGTCAGTACACAATGTAATCAGAGCCTCAAGATGACAAAGTCAATTGGAGAGAGGTAGGTCTTGTGTTCCGTCTCTCCCCTTTCTTCTTGCACCCTTTTGTCAATACACAATTATCTTCTCTGTTGCCTTTCCCTGAAATAGCTTTCCGAGGACCTATTTTCTAATTGCAGCAATCCGGAGTCATTTGAAGCATTGATCAAACGTTAGATGCTTTATATGTTACAGTGCGTGGGCAAGGTAGGGTGGAACAGGAGAGAGAGAGACAGAGAAGGTTACAGGTTGCCTCAGTACTAGGTGTTTTGAAATCGGTTTTGAGCAATTGTAGAGGGTGGTGCACTATTGGCTTGTTTGTCTTGTTGTCTTCCTCTAATGTGTGTTAGCTGATGATAGGTAGTGCCACAGGATTCCATGTAGTGATGACTGAGTGGACTGTGGCTGTAGATGGTTGGTGGTCATGTTGTTTGTAATTTGCCACTTTGGAGGGATGTAGAAAGCGTATTGCATCATGTGTTGATTGTTGGTCAAGGCTGATGGCTGAACCACCTGCAGTAAATATCTTATAAGTATACTATGGCTCTCTGAAAAGCCCTTAGCGGTCTATTTGAGTTGAAACAATAACAAAGCGTCCTCTCCACAATGAGGGGATGGGGACTGACCATCCACGATATTCAAATTATAGTATTAATTATGTTTTGAGGCTATAAAGTGTTTGTTTACGTTTCCTTTGTTTACAAACATTGGAGTTAAACAAGCTTATATTTTGGGTTCTGATGGGCGCACTGATTTTCTATTTTATTTTACCTGTATTTAACCAGGTAGGCTAGTTGAGAACAAGTTCTCATTTGCAACTGCGACCTGGCCAAGATAAAGCGTAGCAATTCGACACATACAACAACACAGAGTTACACATGGAATAAACAAAACATACAGTCAATAATACAGTAGAACAAAAGAAAACACAAAGTCTATATACAGTGAGTGCAAATGAGGTAAGTTAAGGAAATAAATAGGCCATGGTGGCGAAGTAATTACATTATAGCAATTAAACACTGGAATGGTAGATCGGCAGAAGATGACTGTGCAAGCAGAGATACTGGGGTGCAAAGGAGCAAAATAAATAAATAAATACAGTATGGGGGATGAGGTAGGTAGATAGATGGGCTGTTTACAGATGGGCTATGTACAGGTGCAGTGATCTGTGAGCTGCTCTGACAGCTGGTGCTTAAAGCTAGTGAGGGAGATATGAGTCTCCAGCTTCAGAGATTTTTGCAATTTGTTCCAGTCATGGGCAGCAGAGAACTGGAAGGAAAGACGACCAAAGAGGAATTGGCTTTGGGGGTGACCAGTGAGATATACCTGCTGGAGCGCGTGCTACGAGTGGGTGCTGCTATGGTGACCAGTGAGCTGAGATTTTTTTTAAATTTTTTATTTCACCTTTATTTAACCAGGTAGGCTAGTTGAGAACAAGTTCTCATTTGCAACTGCGACCTGGCCAAGATAAAGCATAGCAGTGTGAGCATACAACAAAGAGTTACACATGGAGTAAACAATTAACAAGTCAATAACACAGTAGAAAACAAAGGGGGGGTCTATATACAATGTGTGCAAAAGGCATGAGGAGGTAGGCAAATAATTACAATTTTGCAGATTAACACTGGAGTGATAAATGATCAGATGGTCATGTACAGGTAGAGATATTGGTGTGCAGAAGAGCAGAAAAGTAAATAAATAAAAACAGTATGGGGATGAGGTAGGTGAAAAGGGTGGGCTATTTACCAATAGACTATGTACAGCTGCAGCGATCGGTTAGCTGCTCAGATAGCAGATGTTTGAAGTTGGTGAGGGAGATAAAAGTCTCCAACTTCAGCGATTTTTGCAATTCGTTCCAGTCACAGGCAGCAGAGTACTGGAACGAAAGGCGGCCAAATGAGGTGTTGGCTTTAGGGATGATCAGTGAGATACACCTGCTGGAGCGCGTGCTACGGATGGGTGTTGCCATCGTGACCAGTGAGCTGAGATAAGGCGGAGCTTTACCTAGCATAGACTTGTAGATGACCTGGAGCCAGTGGGTCTGGCGACGAATATGTAGCGAGGGCCAGCCGACTAGAGCATACAAGTCGCAGTGGTGGGTGGTATAAGGTGCTTTAGTGACAAAACGGATGGCACTGTGATAGACTGCATCCAGTTTGCTGAGTAGAGTGTTGGAAGCCATTTTGTAGATGACATCGCCGAAGTCGAGGATCGGTAGGATAGTCAGTTTTACTAGGGTAAGCTTGGCGGCGTGAGTGAAGGAGGCTTTGTTGCGGAATAGAAAGCCGACTCTTGATTTGATTTTCGATTGGAGATGTTTGATATGAGTCTGGAAGGAGAGTTTGCAGTCTAGCCAGACACCTAGGTACTTATAGACGTCCACATATTCTAGGTCGGAACCATCCAGGGTGGTGATGCTAGTCGGGCATGCAGGTGCAGGCAGCGACCGGTTGAAAAGCATGCATTTGGTTTTACTAGCGTTTAAGAGCAGTTGGAGGCCACGGAAGGAGTGTTGTATGGCATTGAAGCTTGTTTGGAGGTTAGATAGCACAGTGTCCAAAGACGGGCCGAAAGTATATAGAATGGTGTCGTCTGCGTAGAGGTGGATCAGGGAATCGCCCGCAGCAAGAGCAACATCATTGATATACACAGAGAAAAGAGTCGGCCCGAGAATTGAACCCTGTGGCACCCCCATAGAGACTGCCAGAGGACCGGACAGCATGCCCTCCGATTTGACACACTGAACTCTGTCTGCAAAGTAATTGGTGAACCAGGCAAGGCAGTCATCCGAAAAACCGAGGCTACTGAGTCTGCCGATAAGAATATGGTGATTGACAGAGTCGAAAGCCTTGGCAAGGTCGATGAAGACGGCTGCACAGTACTGTCTTTTATCGATGGCGGTTATGATATCGTTTAGTACCTTGAGTGTGGCTGAGGTGCACCCATGACCGGCTCGGAAACCAGATTGCACAGCGGAGAAGGTACGGTGGGATTCGATATGGTCAGTGACCTGTTTGTTGACTTGGCTTTCGAAGACCTTAGATAGGCAGGGCAGGATGGATATAGGTCTGTAACAGTTTGGGTCCAGGGTGTCTCCCCCTTTGAAGAGGGGGATGACTGCGGCAGCTTTCCAATCCTTGGGGATCTCAGACGAGATGAAAGAGAGGTTGAACAGGCTGGTAATAGGGGTTGCGACAATGGTGGCAGATAGTTTCAGAAATAGAGGGTCCAGATTGTCAAGATAAGGCAGGGCTTTACCTAGCAGAGACTTGTAGATAACCTGTAGCCAGTGGGTTTGGCGACGAGTATGAAGCGAGGGCCAACCAACGAGAGCGTAAAGGTCGCAATGGTGGGTAGTGTATGGGGCTTTGGTGACAAAACGGATGGCACTGTGATAGACTGCATCCAGTTTGTTGAGTAGAGTGTTGGAGGCTATTTTATAGATGACATCACCGAAGTCGAGGATCCGTAGGATGGTCAGTTTTACGAGGGTATGTTTGGCAGCATGAGTGAAGGATGGTTTGTTGCGATATAGGAAGCCGATTCTAGATTTAATTTTGGATTGGAGATGCTTAATGTGAGTCCGGAAGTAGAGTTTACAGTCTAACCAGACACCCAGGTATTTGTAGTTGTCCACGTATTCTAAGTCAGAGCCGTACGGGCGAGCAGGTGCGGGCAGTAATCGATTGAATAGCATGCATTTAGTTTTACTTGCGTTTAAGAGCAGTTGGAGGCCACGGAAGGAGAGTTGTATGGCATTGAAGCTCGTCTGGAGGTTAGTTAACACAGTGTCCAAAGAGGGGCCAGAATGGTGTCGTCTGCGTAGAGGTGGAACAGAGAATCACCAGCAGCAAGAGCGACATCATTGATGTAAACAGAAAAGAAAGTCGGCCCGAGAATTGAACCCTGTGGCACACCCATAGAGACTGCCAGAGGTCTGGACAATAGGCCCTCCGATTTGACACACTGAACTCTATCAGAGAAGTAGTTGGTAAACCAGGCGAGGCAATCATTTGAGAAACCAAGGCTGTCGAGTCTGCCAATAAGAATGTTGTGATTGACAGAGTTGAAAGCCTTGGCCAGATCTATGAATACGGCTGCACAGTAATGTCTCTGATATGATGCGCACTGATATGACAGCTGAACTAAAGCTCATAAGTTGTGTTCTTCAAGAATCAATGGGTACATACAGTATCATTAATTCATTATGATATTGAATATATGACAAAAATGTATGTAGCAACTGTAGATTTCCCCTTTAAGGGAGAGTGTAGGTGTTAAATCTGGAGAGAAACTGTTATTTAATAAGGCTTGTTTCTCATATTCAAATCAAATCAAACTTTATTTGCCACATGCGCCGAATACAACAAGTGTAGACTTGATGCAACCGGTCATGCTCTCGACGGTGCAGCTGTAGAACCTTTTGAGGATCTAGGGACCCATGCCAAATCTTGCCAAATCTCTTGGTAAATAAACGGCTACAAATAATAATGATGAGAACTCTCTATTTTTTTACATAGCTAATAACTCCCTATTTGTCTGACGGCTATGGAATCCTGATCTGTTCACCGGACGTGCTACCTGTCCCAGACATGCTGTTTTCAACTCTCTAGAGACAGCCGGATTGGTAGAGATACTCTTAATGATCGGCTATGAAAAGCCAACTGACATTTACTCCTGAGGTGCTGACTTGCTGCACCCTCGACAACTACTGTCATTATTATTATTTGACCCTGCTGGTCATTTATGAACATTTGAACATCCTGACCATGTTCTGTTATAATCTCCACCCGGCACAGCCAGAAGAGGACTGGCCACCCCACATAGCCTGGTTCCTCTCTAGGTTTCTTCCTAGGTTTTGGCATTTCTAGGTTTTTTTTCCTAGCCACCGTGCTTCTACACCTGCATTGTTTGCTGTTTGGGGTTTTAGGCTGGGTTTCTGTACAGCACTTTGAGATATCAGCTGATGTACGAAGGGCTATATAAATACATTTAATTTGATTGTTGTTCTGAATGGGTTTCCGTACAGTTTTACTTACTCCTAACAGGAGTAAAGACACACACTTCATGTAATTTCTTGCCTTGTGTAGATTTTTGTGATATGAGGCACTCATACCGGATAAAACACGTTCTTATATGGCACTTCTGGACAGAGCAGTACCATTCCTTCCAGAAAGCTCTTAACAGCTATTTTTCACATCCATTATCCTCCAAAGCTAATGGCGTAAAAGGAAAGTTGTTATTACACGGCCTTATTCACTCTGGGGTATTCTCAGACACAGAAAACAGCTTTTGCAACATGACACCTGAGTACAAGTCCTGTGTTAATGTTGGATGTTTTTCCCCTCCAAACACCTAGCTAGATATTGGATCGTTTTTTCCACACTCTCCGAACACCTAGGCCCTTTCCTGGCCCTGGAGAGAACCGAGGTGTTTTCTTCAACCAGCCACAAAATAATGTGCCTCAGCCAATCATAGTCTGGACCGAACCAATTCATCTGACTGTGGAGGTGAGATATTTGGGGGAAATAGGTGGTTTAGTTCCTGGCTGAAGTAAGTAAACTAAAGCCAGTTGACAACTCACACTGCAGAAATTACTAAATTAGAGCTGTTCATTGGCCGAGAGGTTGAGACACCTGTGGCTTCATTAAGGGTATGAGTTAGTGTTCACCTCATTGGGAAATTCACCCCCCGATAATTGGTTTGGGGTGAAGGTGTGTGCTCGCTTGTGTGTCCTCAGATTCTAGAAGGAAGATTGGTGGGATGAATATTCAATGAATGGAATGTCTCCTATGAATATATTAACAGAATATTCATTTGACATTTTTACTCATCTGAAAAAATATTTCAATGTCACAGCTGTATGAGAAATTAAGTCTATTAAAACAGGCCTGTGCAGCACTAGCCACCTGTGTGTAATGGCACTATTGGGTCACAAAAAATTCAAAGGGCCCTGGGGTTTGAAATTAGGAATATTTTTGCATGAGAAACTGTTTCCAACAAGGACACAGGCAGGAAATATTTCCATCATCTCAAGGGGTAAGTAAATGTCATTGTAAATGAATGTTTGCCAAGTTCAAGTCTTCCCCTTTTAAAAAGGGCTTTTGGATATCCGAATACTTGGCACTTTAGTTTTTCCCTTCCTAGCTTCCATTGCCATAGACATGGTGGTTATCAGCATTATTGAACTCAGTCTCTCTCTCTCTTTCTCTCTCTTTCTGAGTCTCTCTCTTTCTTTCTGACTCTCTCTCTCTCTTTCTGAGTCTCTGAGTCGTTCTCTCTCTCTAAGTCGCTCCTCTCTCTCTAAGTCGCTCCTCTCTCTCTATGTCGCTCCTCTCTCTGAGTCCCGTTCTCTCTCTCTCTCTCTTTCTTGGTCGCTCTCTCACTGGGTCTCTCTCTCTCTCTCTCTGAGTCACTCGCTCTTTCTCTCTGAGTCGCTCTCTCTCTCTCTCTGAGTCGCTCTCTCTACCTCTGGGTCGCTCTCTCTCTCTCTGTGTCGCTCTTTCGCTGGGTCTCTCTCTCTCTTTCTCTCTGAGTCGCTCTCTCTCTGAGTCGCTCTCTCTCTGAGTCGCTCTCTCTCTGAGTCGCTCTCTCTCTCTGAGCCTCTTGCTCGCTCTCTCTGAGCCTCTCGCTCGCTCTCTCTGAGCTTCTTGCTCGCTCTCTCTGTCGCTCTCTCTCTCTCTGTCGCTCTCTCTCTCTCTGTCTCTCTCTCTGAGTCTCTTTCTCTCTCTTTCTGAGTCTCTCTCTCTTTCTGAGTCTCTCTCTTTTTGAGTCTCTGAGTCGCTCTCTCTCTAAGTCGCTCTCTGAGTTGCGCTCTCTCTCTCTTTCTGGGTCGCTCTCTCGCTGAGTCTCTCTTTCTTTCTCTCTATCTTTCTGAGTCTCTCTCTCTCTCTCTCTGTCTCTCTCTGAGTTGCTTGCTCTCTCTCACTCTCTGAGTTGCTCGCTCGCTCTTGCTCTCTGAGTCGGTCTCTCTCTCTTTCTGAGTCTCTCTCTCTCTCTTTCTGAGTCTCTCTCTTTCTGAGTCTCTCTCTCTCACTAGCCCTCTTTTTCTGAGTCGCTCTCTCTCTCTCTGAGTCGCTCTCTCTCTCTCTTTCTGGTCTCTTTGTTTCTGAGTCGCTTGCGCTCTCTCTCTGAGTCACTCGCTCGCTCTCTCTCTCTGAGGCGCTCGCTGTCTCTCTCTGAGGCGCTCGCTCGCTCTCTCTCTCTTTCTGAGTCTCTCTCTCTCTCTCTCTTTCTGAGTCTCTCTCTCTCTCTCTGAGTCTCTCTCTCTCTTTCTGAGTCTCTCTCTCTCTTTCTGAGTCTCTCTCTTTCTGACTCTCTCTCTCTCTTTCTGAGTCTCTGACTCGTTCTCTCTGAGTCGCTCGCTCTTTCCCTCTGAGTCGCTCTCTCTCTCTGAGTCGCTCTCTCTACCTCTGGGTCGCTCTCTCTCTCTTTCTGGGTCTCACTCTCGCTCTCTGAGTCGCTCGCTCTCTCTCTCTGGGTCGCTCTCTCTCTCTGGGTCGCTCTCTCTCTCTCTCTGTCGCTCTTTCGCTGGGTCTCTCTCTCTCTTTCTCTCTGAGTCGCTCTCTCTCTGAGTCGCTCTCTCTCTCGCTGAGTCGCTCTCTCTCTCTGAGCCTCTTGCTCGCTCTCTCTGAGCCTCTCACTCGCTCTCTCTGAGCCTCTCACTCGCTCTCTCTGTCACTCGCTCTCTCTCTGTCGCTCGCTCTCTCTCTGTCTCTCTAAGTCTGTCTCACTCTCTCTGAGTTTCTCTGTCTGAGTCTCTCTCTCTCTATCTTTCTGAGACTCTATCACTTTCTCTCTATCTTTCTGAGTCTCTCTCTGTCTCTCTCTCTCTGAGTCTCTTTCTCTCTCTTTCTGAGTCTCTCTCTCTTTCTGAGTCTCTCTCTTTCTGAGTCTCTGAGTCGCTCTCTCTCTAAGTCGCTCTCTGAGTTGCGCTCTCTCTCTCTTTCTGGGTCGCTCTCTCGCTGGGTCTCTCTCTCTTTCTCTCTATCTTTCTGAGTCTCTCTCTCTCTCTGTCTCTCTCTCTCTTGCTCTCTGAGTCGGTCTCTCTCTGAGTCTCTCTCTCTCTTTCTGAGTCTCTCTCTCTCTCTTTCTGAGTCTCTCTCTCTCTCTATCTTTCTGAGTCTCTCTCTGTCTCTCACTAGCTCTCTTTTTCTGAGTCGCTCTCTCTCTCTCTGAGTTGCTCTCTCTCTCTGAGTCGCTCTCTCTCTCTCTTTCTGGTCTCTTTCTTTCTGAGTCGCTCGCGCTCTCTCTCTGAGTCACTCGCTCACTCTCTGAGTCGCTCGCTGTCTCTCTCTGAGTCACTTGCTGTCTCTCTCTGAGTCGCTCGCTCGCTATCGCTCTCTCTGAGTTGCTCGATCTCTCTCTGAGTATCTCTCTCTTTCTGAGTCTCTCTCTGAGGCTCTCTCTCTTTCTGAGGCTCTCTCTCTTTCTGAGTCTCTCTCTCTCTCTCTTTCTGAGTCTCTCTCTCTCTTTCTGAGTCTCTCTCCTCTTTCTGAGTCTCTCTCTCTCTCTTTCTAAGTCTCTCTCTCTCTCTCTTTCTAAGTCTCTCTCTCTCTCTCTTTCTGAGTCTCTCTCTCTCTCTCTTTCTGAGTCTCTCTCTCTCTCTTTCTGAGTCTTTCTCTATCTCTCTTCCTGAGTCTCTCTCTCTCTTTCTGAGTGTCTCTCTCTCTTTCTGAGTCTCTCTCTCTCTCTCTTTCTGAGTCTCTCTCTCTCTTTCTGAGTCTCTCTCTCTGTCTCTCTGAGTCTCTCTCTCGCTCTCTCTCTCTGAGTCTCTCTCTCGCTCTCTCTCTCTTTCTGAGTCTCTCTCTCGCTCTCTCTTTCTGAGTCTCTCTCTCTCGCTCTCTCTTTCTGAGTCTCTCTCTCTCGCTCTCTCTCTCTTTCTGAGTCTCTCTCTCTCGCTCTCTCTCTCTTTCTGACTCTCGCTCTCTTTCTGTCTCGCTCTCTCTCTCTCTTTCTTATGCTCTCTCTTTCTGAGTCTCTCTCTCTCTCTCTTTCTGAGTCTCTCTCTCTCTTTCTGAGTCTCTCGCTCTCTCTCTTTCTGAGTCTCTCGCTCTCTCTCTTTCGGAGTCTCTCGCTCTTTCTGAGTCTCTCTCTCTCTCTCTCTCTTTCTGAGTCTCTCTCTCTCTCTCTCTCTCTCTTCCCGAGTCTCTCTCTCTATCTCTCACTAGCTCTCTTTTTCTGAGTCTCTCTCTCTCTCTCTGAGTCTCTCAAATTCAAATTCAAATTCAAGCTGCTTTATTGGCATGAAAAACATTGTGTCAATATTGCCAAAGCAACAATGATACAATATACATTGTAACAAAATGATAAATGATAGCAAATAATAATATAAAATGGTAGTAAATAATAATACAAAATTCAATACAAAAATAATAACAATAAAATGTAACAGTCAATAGTAGAAATGTAATAAATATAAAATCTAATTATGGAAAATGAAACTATAACTAACTTATAACTAAACAACGGTCATCTTCTTCTTTATATCAGTACTACAACTACAATCATCATTACTACGACTACTACTACCATCACTAAACTGTTATCACTACCATTACCACCCATATTTGGAATGATAAACATTAATAATTATAGTCATAACAATAATAGTAATAATAAGTAAGTTACTGTTTACTATGCAGATGTTATTATTCAGTGTCCCTCAGGCTATGGCAGGAAAATACATTTGGCTGCAAGAGGAGCCATTGCTCCTTCGCCCATGAGTATTCTTAGTTTTTCCTCTGGGTTCAATTTGTAAAAATTTGGAATATATGTAGTCATTTCTGTGAATAATGAATCTCTTTGTGAGGAATATTTATCACAGTAAAGGAGAAAGTGCATCTCTGTCTCTACCTCCCCTGTCATGCAGTGACCACATACACGCTCCTCTTTGGGTAGCCATGTCTTTTTATGTCTGCCGGTTTCTATTGCCAATCGGTGATCACTCAGCCTGTACTTGGTAAGGATCTGTCTCTGCATCGTATCTCTGACAGAGTAGAGATAATCAGCCAATTCATATTCTCTGTCTCTCTTTCTGAGTCTCTCTCTCTCTCTTTTTCTGAGTCGCTCTCTCTCTCTCTGAGCCGCTCTCTCTGTCTCTCTCTCTCTGAGCCGCTCTCTCTCTCTCTCTCTTTCTGAGTCTCTCTCTCTCTCTCTCTCTCTCTTTCTGAGTCTCTCTCTCTTCTTTCTGAGTTTCTCTCTCTCTCTTTCTTTCTGAGTCTCTCTCTCTCTCTCTCTCTCAGTCTCTCTCTCTCTCTGAGTCTCTGAGTCTCTCTCTCTCTCTCTCTCTGAGTCTCTCTCTCTCTCTCTCTGAGTCTCTCTCTCTCTCTCTCTGAGTCTCTCTCTCTCTCTCTGAGTCTCTCTCTCTCTCTCTGAGTCTCTCTCTCTCTCTCTCTGAGTCTCTCTCTCTGAGTCTCTCTCTCTCTCTGAGTCTCTCTATCTCTCTCTCTGAGTTCTCTCTCTCTCTGAGTCTCTCTCTCTCTCTCTCTCTCTCTGAGTCTCTCTCTCTCTCTCTCTTTCTGAGTCTCTCTCTCTCTCTCTGAGTCTCTCTCTCTCTTTCTGAGTCGCTCTCTCTCAAATTCAAATTCGAGCTGCTTTATTGGCATGAAAAACATTGTGTCAATATTGCCAAAACAACAATGTATACAATATACATTGTATTTTTTTTAAATAAATGTGATAGCAAATATTAATCTGTCTCTCTCTCTCTTTCTGAGTCTCTCTCTCTCTCTTTCTGAAGCTCTCTCTCTCTTTGAGTCTCTCGCTCTTTCTTTCTGAGTCTCTCTCTCTCTCTTTCTGAGTCTCTCTCTCTCTCTCTCTCTCTTCTGAAGTCTCTCTCTCTCTGAATCTCTCTCTCTCTCTCTCTCTCTCTTTCTTTCTGAGTCTCTCTCTCTCTCTCTCTTCTTTCTGAGCCTCTCTCTCTTTCCTTTCTGAGTCTCTCTCTGAGTCTCTCTCTCTCTCTGAGTCTCTCTCTCTCTCTGAGTCTCTCTCTCTCTGAGTCTCTCTCTCTCTCTCTCTGAGTCTCTCTCTCTCTGAGTCTCTCTCTCTCTGAGTCTCTCTCTCTCTCTCTCTCTCTCTGAGTCTCTCTCTCTCTCTCTGAGTCTCTCTCTCTCTCTCTCTCTGAGTCTCTCTCTCTCTGAGTCTCTCTCTCTCTGAGTCTCTCTCTCTCTCTCTCTGAGTCTCTCTCTCCTTCTCTGAGTCTCTCTCTCTGAGTCTCTCTCTCTCTCTCTGAAGTCTCTCTCTCTCTCTCTCTCTCTCTGAGTCTCTCTCCTCTGAGTCTCTCTCTCTCTCTCTCTCTCTCTCTCTCTGAGTCTCTCTCTCTCTCTCTCTTTCTGAGTCTCTCTCTCTCTCTCTCTCTGAGTCTCTCTCTCTCTTTCTGAGTCGCTCTCTCTCAAATTCAAATTCGAGCTGCTTTATTGGCATGAAAAACATTGTGTCAATATTGCCAAAACAACAATGTATACAATATACATTGTATTTTTTTAAATAAATGTGATAGCAAATATTAATCTGTCTCTCTCTCTCTTTCTGAGTCTCTCTCTCTCTCTTTCTGAAGCTCTCTCTCTCTTTGAGTCTCTCGCTCTTTCTTTCTGAGTCTCTCTCTCTCTCTCTTTCTGAGTCTCTCTCTCTCTGAATCTCTCTCTCTCTCTCTCTCTCTTTCTTTCTGAGTCTCTCTCTCTCTCTCTCTTTCTTTCTGAGTCTCTCTCTCTCTCTTCTTTCTGAGCCTCTCTCTCTTTCTTTCTGAGTCTCTCTCTCTCTCTGAGTCTCTCTCTCTCTCTGAGTCTCTCTCTCTCTCTGAGTCTCTCTCTCTCTCTGAGTCTCTCTCTCTCTCTCTCTGAGTCTCTCTCTCTCTGAGTCTCTCTCTCTCTGAGTCTCTCTCTCTCTCTCTCTCTCTCTCTCTCTCTGAGTCTCTCTCTCTCTCTCTGAGTCTCTCTCTCTCTCTCTGAGTCTCTCTCTCTCTCTCTGTCTCTCTCTCTCTCTCTCTCTGAGTCTCTCTCTCTCTGAGTCTCTCTCTGAGTCTCTCTCTCTCTGAGTCTCTCTCTCTCTGAGTCTCTCTCTCTCTCTCTCTGAGTCTCTCTCTCTCTCTGAGTCTCTCTCTCTCTGAGTCTCTCTCTCTGAGTCTCTCTCTCTCTCTCTGAGTCTCTCTCTCTCTGAGTCTCTCTCTCTCTGAGTCTCTCTCTCTCTGAGTCTCTCTCTCTCTGAGTCTCTCTCTCTGGGTCTCTCTCTCTCTGGGTCTCTGGATAATTTCCTTCTAAAAGTGTTCATTTTTTGTCACAATTCTTTACTCTAATTCTTCAGCTTAACGTAACTGACGACAGAACAGTGTGTTGACTGTTAATAATATGTCAATAATTGTCCTTTTGTGTTCTGTTGGTGGGATACAAGATTTGGTAAAACTGTGAAGTTAGTTGCTCATATACCTCTAATTTTACTAACGCAGAAATAGGGCTGAAAATATTACAATCCTCTACAAAATTCTATGTCATCTTTACAAAATATCTCCAGTTCAATTGTTTTCACCTATTGAATATAATGGCATAAGAGACACTAACCAAGGTCTTAAACTTACAAGTACCTTTCATATAGTTGTTTGCGGCTCCAAATGATCACAATGGCGATTCGATGGTAGACCTATCACAGTATTGGAATGCTTTCTTTTATATAGCAGAGACCTTTATTCAAGACCACTACAATGCCACATATTTTCTTTATCCTGACCTTTGTTCCATCAGCCCAGCGGTATGGATTCTATTTCTATGCTGGAGCCATTCAATTGCTCCTCTTGGTGAGCTCCACTATCAAGGACAGACATCATGTTCTATCAGCAGCAGTTTGCACACAAATGCAGAAGCTGTTGCTTTATTGCGCCTCACTGTTAGCCACACATAAAGGTGTGAAATTACTTCTGCTTTAGTCAAATGTTCACTCAGTCATGCATTGAAGTTAGGATTCGTACTGAAGCTGTTGAGGAAAAAAGTGTTTTTCTGTTTTGTGTGTGTGGATGGGGGGGGGGGGTCGTATTGTCTTTGATTAATCAGGTGGTTTGCTGAGAAGATTAACACGTTATATTTACTCAGTAGTCCATCCAAACCAAGGTTCCTTTTTATATTGTTCATTCTTTTTTTTATATACTCTTTTTTTTTGGGGGGGGGGGGTTGTCTTCGTTTGTGTATCCCCCCCCCTTATTTATCAAGGTAGGTTGTTTAGGACACATGCTCCTTTGTCATAGCCATTTGAAATATAGTACCCCTGCGGATATATTGAGGCGGTAATAGATCAGCAGCAAGAGGTTTAAACAAAGATGGCTACACTTATAGATGAGGTGGTGGGTTACCTCCCTTCCCTCCCCCTGGGCCCAATTACTTCTGTTTATCGCCTTGAGATTCTGTTCACTTCATAGGGTGCACAGGGTCAGCAGTTTTATCTGGTTACAGTATTTCTGAGTGTGTCCTCTTTTTGGCTATTAACAATTGATAGGCCTACTTTATTTCAGTATATCCGTTTTATTCTACTGTCAATTAAATGTACTTTAGTACTAAATCGTAAAATTAGATTATGACTTGAAAATAATTGCCACAGGCCAACATTTTTACTATAAAGAAAAATGTTCCTCGTGCTTTATTCTAGTGTGCACAGAGCACTCACAAATTGTAATATTGATGTTTCATTACTATTATTTTTCAAAGAGATTGCACTTCCAAATATACAATTTACACCATGGTATTTTCAAAATAAATAAAAGGTGACATAAAAAATATACTACAAATCATTTAAAAATGTGATAACATCTATAACAAATTATTGTAATTTTTTCAGAAATATACTGTGTTTGCAACTCTTGCAGAAGCTTCAGAAATGTAGCACTCTTTTTGTGCCTGAGTCGACACAAAACAACTTTATTGCATGCTGTAGTAGCTACCTGCTGAGGCCTCTGGACGCTGTTGTGGGTCAGCTGTAGAAACACGTTCAGGTCAGTTGAAGCCCAACGGAATGCAGTGTAGCGCAACTGGGGCCCTGCGGCGAACCCGACACAAGCCACTGCGCATACATATCCATATATTTCTGGCGCATAAATATACATATATTGCTGGTCTAGAGCTGGAAAACTAGAAATCTAAAAAATTATTCTGAAATGTATTGCAGGGCTTTGTTTTCGTTATTGTGACACTGTTATTTCCTTCCATTATTGATTGCGGCTAGAGGGGATTTCTTAATTTTCCCAAATCAAATTTGAGAGGAATGTTATAACCTAGGCCTCTTGTATTTTTCATGCCCAAAATATCACAAATATATTTTTATTATTTTAGAAATGAATTATTGAAATGTATTATTCTTAGTAGGATTATGTTCAAATGTTGGGAGAAGGTCCATTTAATTGACACAAAATAATCTACCGTGTACACATGATTAGGAAAGATGCATTTTTTCCCGCCGTTTGGACACCTGACCTCAGGTGGGCTTTTGGTCGACTCCACAGCTCTCCACAACGAATGTTTCTGCTTTTTAGTGAACACCGCAGCAAATAAAGCTACCAAGATGCAGTTTTTCCAAGATGTAAGTTTATGTAGTTCTATACGAAGACAAGTGAGAGGCGCTGTAGGGCTCTGTAGAAAGCCAAAGCAAAAGGGGAGGAGCGGTATCGGAGAGTAAAAGTAGCCACACGGTGTGTCTGTCCCACCAGGCATTCGCTCGAATCTAACCAACCGACGCTGAGTAGGGATCGGATAAAGACGCGTTCTGTGGCATCTGCCAAAACTCCCGACCACTCCGCTCACAATTGTCAACGGAGAGACAGTAGCCCGCAAACAGCGGACACCTGACAGGCAACTGAAGGGCTAAAGCAAGAGGCAACATAATATATTTAGCTGTAAAATGCAACAGTCTTTGTTGGATTAAAACATCATTCAAAGATAAGCGTCGTATAGGCAGTGAAACAAGGACGAACGCCGGCGCTGAAGCTCAACTGCGACTAGGGAGGTAAGGATAAACTGCGTGTCAGGGCACGAAAGACTACAGGCCTACTTTATGCATTTTTTATGTGGTCCGTGTCAGGCTGAGTTTAGGCTACGCTTTACGCAGGACCTGTCTCATTATGAGAATGTCCCGTGCTTTGCCTGAATGTGTGTGAAGGTTAATCTGTGCCACCCCTTGCTAGGCTAAATAATCTAAGCAAATGGGCGCTGCGGCTCTCATGTTGTGAGATCCCTTCTAGCCATGACCCTCTGCTAGAGAACTTCCTGCTAGGGCTTATAACTGGGGTCAGTGTGACATTGTTGTTGGCTGGGGCATGGGCTGGATGTGATTTTTAAACAATTGAACTCCTAGGTATTGTCGGAATAATAGAAAGCCCAAGCTAGGTCCATGTTGAAGTGGTAGATACGGTTCTGAACCCTAGATTCTGGTTCTGAGAATGGCTACAGCTAGAACGAGTATTGCTATCTTTATGGTTTATTCTTGCCTAACCTAAATTAGCAGGCGTAAAAGATGCGCCTGAGCAGCGCGGTTCTTTCTTTCTTTCAGGTCCTGATGATATAATAACAAATGTACAGGGAGGTTCTCTTCTACACGGTTCAACCAATCCAGTAAATGTGGAGGAGGAGTTAAGATGGAGTGCGGCCTTTAACGTCCAAAAGCAGAAGTCAGGTCACAGGCTCTTCCATTTCCCCAATAAAAAGGATGGGGTTATTTTTCCCCAAACGTTCTTGTGCACATCCTCTCCTGTTCACCCTGGGGGTAGACATGACATAGTAAAAGTAAATCTGTTTCCCATTTAGTATGATATGGTATGTGTTCATTTGCAGGTGTCCATCATCAATTTCATATGATAAATTGCAATTTGGTATGGCAAATGTTAGCTAGGTGGCTAACATTACCTCAGTTTGGGGTTAAGATTTGGGTTAGGGGAAGGGTTAGCCAACATGGTAGTTAAGTAGTTACAAAGTAGCTAAAAATAAGTAGTTGCTAATTAACAAAAATTATAAAGTTGAATGATGTGAACAAATAACCTTTGATTTGCATCCTCCCCAATTAAACTACCTCCTTTTGTTTTTGGCTTAAGTAACCTTCTGTCTTATTTAACCATAACAAACTTAACATATACGAATTTGAATGTCAGATTTACATTTACTATGTTACGTCTAGTCTTTGAGGTCAGGCTGGTCTCTTAGTTGCTGTCACTAGCAGCATTATGTTTGCTATGTAGCAAGGCCATGTATTACAATACTGTCTGAGATACTGAATAGATACAAAACCCATCACCAGGCTCGTCCACTATGTAGGCTAAACAATGCTGTGAATCCTCATTTACATTATACAGTTGGTGTATATTAGTCTCTCTGTACATATTAGAGATGGATATTGATGCGTCACAGAAGTAATCCCTGCACAATCTCTTCACAGCACACTGCCAGCAGTAGCCTAATTCATTAGCCCAAATGTGCATGGACCATTGAAAGCATGTTACAAGATAACTCTTAAGATGCCAAGCAGCATTTTGGACAACCATTGTTTATGAAACTGACTGAAAGATAAAGTACACTAGTTGGCTGTTGATGTGGTATACATTAACATACTGACACCTGCAACTAAACTTTATTATAACCCATGTACTATAGCAGTAACACACCAGTACTGAACTGCATGTGCGTTGAAAAACAAACATCAGTATTTTATTTCTTACTCTTCAACTCACAATCTACTCAGAAACAGACCTAGGCTGTTCATCAAACACAAATGCACTATATTAGCAACATATAGTGTGTTGCTAGTCTCCTATACATTCTGAGGTGGACGTAACCAGGTCAGTATTGTAAAAGGCAATTGTTCTCAATGACTAAAAGCCCACTTCTCAGGTGTTTATTAAGGTACGGGGTGGGGTGTTAAGGTAGGATACGGTAGAGTGGGACACTCCCATGGTCAACATTACATTGGTAAAGCTAGCATGTAATGTGAATCAAGCCTGGGATTAAGGGCTTTTATAGCAGTCATCTCAGAAGAGGCAGGGGGATCTGGAGTCGATGAGGTGAGACAATGCATTTGTCTCAGAGCTGTGCTCATTTAACAGGGGCTTCTCACCTCAGTTTAATATAGGGGCAGGATTGGCACTAGATATTTACAATAACTAGCCTTTATGAAGGGGTAGGGCTGTGGTGGCAGAAAAGTAAGGGTGTGTGGGTATATGTTGGTAATTGAATCTTTTCCGGTTAATCCAGTAAGTGTGTCTGCCTCTCTGCAGTGATAAACATACATCACCATCAGGGAAGTCTTAAAGTGTGTTGGGAATGCCTAGTTTAAAATCTACTATATGATCTCTGAGACAGAGGCTCGTCTTGGCTCTGTGTTGGTTAGATTTTGGTCTCTGACAGAGTTGGGCTGGTTGAACTTCTGTAGGACCTCGGATGAAACGCAGGCAGGTAATTCATGTGTATTTTTTTCCAGTTTGTTATACTAATACACTTGCAGTTGTAGGGCCTGTCATGACATGGTGTGTCCCTGCCAAAAAGTGTTACAATAAACTATTAGCGTCCGTTGCTATATCAATGTGTGATGACCTAAATGACATTCTTTTCATCCCCGCTATGCAAAGAAATCTGATTTCTGCGACAATTTAGCTTTTTAAACAAGTTTTGTTAAGCTAATAAGATGACAACATTACTTCAAACTACTTTTGGGTACCTTGCTAACATTTCAACAACATGAAATCGATGTCTTAAACATTGTTAGTTTAAGAAATAGCAAAGAAAATGTGTAATCTGCTTGACACGTTACATACCTTACAGATCACAGTCAGCTAATTTCCACTCCATTCATATGCAAATGTATATAATTCATACAATGGCTTGTCTAGCTGGCATGGAATGGACGGGGCACAAGTATTGTTCTCTTTACGGTTCCTTCGGAAAGTATTCAGACCCCTTGACCTTTTCCCGATTTTGTTACGTTACAGCCTTATTCTAAAATGTATTAAATCACCCCCCCCCCCCATCAATCTATAAACAATACCCCATAATGACAAAGGAAAAACAGTTTTAAAAAAAAACTGCAATTGTATTACAAATAAACTGAAATATCACATTTGAGGTCCTGAGCAGGTTTTCATCAAGGATCTCGCTGTACTTTGCTCTAGTCAGGATTGAGGCAAAGATGAACAGTCTCCCAGTCCCTGCCGCTAAAAAAAACATCACCACAACATGCTGCTACCACCATACTTCACCATAGGGGTGGTGTCGCTTGGCATTCTGGCCAAAGAGTTCAATCTTGGTTTCATCAGACCAGAGAATCTTGTTTCTCATGGTCTGAGAGTCCATTAGGTGCCTTTTGGCAAACTTCAAGCGGGCTGTCATGTGCCTTTTACTGAGAGGTGGCTTCTGTCTGGCCACTCTACCATAAAGGCCTGATTGGTGGAGTGCTGCAGAGATGGTTGTCCTTCTGGAAATTTCTCCCATCTACACAGAGAAACTCTAGAGCTCTGTCAGTGACCATCGGATTCTTGGTCACCTTCCTGACCTAGGCCCTTCTTCCCCGATTGCTCAGTATGGCCCTGCAGAATCTTTTTTTTTTGTACCCTTCCCCAGATTTGTGCCTTCGACACAATCCTGTCTAGGAGCTCTACGGACAATTCCTTCAACCTCATGGCTTGTTTTTTGTTGTCCGACATACACTGTCAACTGTGGGACCTTATTTAGACAGGCATGTGTGTGTGCCTTTCCAAATCATGTCCAATCAAGTTGTAGAAACATCAAGGATTATCAATGGAAACAGGATGCTGAATGGCGCAGCGGTCTATGGCACTGCACCTCAGTGCTAGAGGCATCAGTACAGACCCTGGTTCAATTCCAGGCTGTTTCACAACCGGCCGTGATTGTGAGTCCTATAGGGTGACGCACAATTGGCCCAGCGTCGTTACGGTTTGGCCAGGGTAGACAGTCATTGAAACTAAGAATTTGTTCTTAACTGACTTGCCTAGTTAAATAAATCAAATCCATTGAGTCTCATAGCAAAGGTTCTGAATATTTATGTAAATACGTTTTTTCTTTTTTCTTTGGGGTATTGTGTGTAGATTGCTGAGATTTATTTTTTTTGAATCCGTTTTAGAATAAGGCTGTAAAGTGGAAAAAGTCAAGGGGTCTGAATATTTTCAGACTGCTCTGCATCTTTTAATGTGTGTTAAAATAAAATAACAAGTAACTTTTATTTATTTTTTAGGTTTTTGTTGAGAACATTTACTTTTCCACGAGAGACCTGGTCCAATAGCAGCAGGAGGGAACAATGTTTCAGACACAATTTATGTACACCATCACAACATTAAACAAAACTATAGAAACGCATACAGTACAACAATTACGTATTACTTTTAATAAAAAAACACGAATGTCAAACTCCACCAATGTGACTATATCATCACATTTTAAAATGTTCAGGAGAGAATTCCTGGACTACAGAGCTGAGTAATTAAAACTATTTCTACAATGACCTGTTCTAATTTTTGGTACTGTTCAAAGCAAATGAGAATGGGACCATAATTTATATTTATTTACTGACTTGATTAAAAAATAGCAGATAAAGTAGCAGTTTACCTAGTGTGGCCTTACAAATCAGTGTATACCAGTGTTTTAAGTCTACGCAAGGTCAATGACAACCAGGCAACGGCGCTGTTGAGATTAATGATGTGTGAGACGGTTTTGATTGGTAATGAACATGAGGGCCTCATGATATACTGAATCAAGTGCTCTCAGGGTTGTGTGCGTAAAACATCACAAAAATCTAAAACTGCCAGTAATGTACATTGTACCCGCTCCTTCCTGGCCTCCAGTGAAAAACAAGCCTTATGCCAGTAATAAAAACCTATTCTCAGCTTGAGTTTCCTTCCTCAAGTTCTCCACATGAACAGTGAAGCTCCGCTTGTCATCAACCACACACCCAAATATTTGTACACTTTAACTTGCTCTATAATATGTCCATCCAATGTAGCAATGACATGATTAGTAACCGGCCTGGCATTTGAAAATATCATGCATTTTGTTTTACCTGAATTCAGAACCAACGTCCTACAGATTCTGTTGTATGATATTAAATGCTCTTTTGTGTATTTTAAAAGCTAAAGCTGTATCTATTTTAGTTCCTAGTATACAACAATTAATCATTTGAAACAAATATGTTCAAGGGATACATTTACAACAATGAACACCTTGTGAAACCTTGCAATATTTAAGATTCCTTTATTAAACTTTATTGTTTTGGTACAGGTGTCAATTTATTTGAGCTGTTTTTCTTTGTACTCACATGGCAATCTGACAGAATTATGGTGGAATAGAGAAGTGGGTGGGAGTAATGTTAAAGGGAACAGGGTAGGCAAAAGACAAGCAATTATATCTTAATCAGGTATATAAATATACAGTTATTGAATTATTTAAGTTAAATGTTTGATTAGACATGCAATGATGTTAAAGGCAGACAGAAAATAAAGGATACCTGTCTCATTTTTTATGTCAGTGGGGTTGATGACGGAGTTAAGGGACAGTACCTGGAAAAGATGAGGTGAGTTGTGAGAAACTCTGGGGTGGCGTTATGACCTCTGAGAGTCATACACCTTAACAGTACCTACAGTGGGGCAAAAAAGTATTTAGTCAGCCACCAATTGTGCAAGTTCTCCCACTTAAAAAGACGAGGCCTGTAATTTATCATAGGTACACTTCAACTATGACAGACAAAATGAGAAAAAAAAATCCAGAAAATAACATTAGGATTTTTAATGAATTTATTTGCAAATTATGGTGGAAAATAAGTATTTGGTCAAAAACAAAAGTTTCTCAATACTGTCATTGCCAACAAAGGGTATATAGGTCAAACGTTTTCTGTAAGTCTTCAAGGTTTTCACACACTGTTGCTGGTATTTTGGCCCATTCCTCCATGCAGATCTCCTCTAGAGCAGTGATGTTTTGGGGCTGTTGCTGGGCAACACGGACTTTCAACTCCCTCCAAAGATTTTCTATGGGGTTGAGATCTGGAGACTGGCTAGGCCTCTCCAGGACCTTGAAATGCTTCTTACGAAGCCACTCCTCCGTTGCCCGGGCGGTGTGTTTGGGATCATTGTCATGCTGAAAGACCCAGCCACGTTTCATCTTCAATGCCTGATGGAAGGAGGTTTTCACTCAAAATCTCACGATACATGGCCCCATTCATTCTTTCTTTTACACGGATCAGTCGTCCTGGTCCCTTTGCAAAAAACAGCCCCAAAGCATGATGTTTCCACCCCCATGCTTCACAGTAGGTATGGTGTTCTTTGGATGCTACTCAGCATTCTTTGTCCTCCAAACACGACGAGTTGAGTTTTTACCAAAAAGTTATATTTTGGTTTCATCTGACCATATGACATTCCCCCAATCTTCTTCTGGATAATCCAAATGCTCTCTAGCAAGCTTCAGACGGGCCTGGACATGTACTTGCTTAAGCAGGGGGACACGTCTGGCACTGCAGGATTTGAGTCCCTGGCGGCGTAGTGTGTTACTGATGGTAGGCTTTGTTACTTTGGTCCCAGCTCTCTGCAGGTCATTCACTAGGTCCCCCCGTGTGGTTCTGGGATTTTTGCTCACCGTTCTTGTGATCATTTTGACCCCACGGGGTGAAATCTTGCGGGGCGGCCCAGATCGAGGGAGATTATCAGTGGTCTTGTATGTCTTCCATTTCCTAATAATTGCTCCCACAGTTGATTTCTTCAAACCAAGCTGCTTAGCTATTGCAGATTCAGTCTTCCCAGCCTAGTGCAGGTCTACAATTTTGTTTCTGGTGTCCTTTGACAGCTCTTTGGTCTTGGCCATAGTGGAGTTTGTAGCGTGACTGTTTGCAGTTGTGGACAGGTCTTTTATACTGATAACAAGTTCAAACAGGTGCCATTGATACAGGTAACGAGTGGAGGACAGAGGAGCCTCTTAAAGAAGAAGTTACAGGTCTGTGAGAGCCAGAAATCTTGCTTGTTTGTAGGTGTGACCAAATGCTTATTTTCCACCATAATTTGCAAATAAATTCATTAAAAATCCTACAATGTGATTTTCTGGATTCTTTTTCTTCTCATTTTGTCTGTCATAGTTGAAGTGTACCTATGATGATGACAGGCCTCATCTTTTTAAGTGGGAGAACTTGCACAATTGGTGGCTGACTAAATACTTTTTTGCCCCACTGTACCTTGCAGTGGAGGTTACTTAATGTGACCCAGTAGTCAATCTCAAGGCTAACCATGTGAAGAAACACCTGTGCCAGTGTGGGTACTGCTGACAGCATGGTGATGGCACCCACCATGAGGCCTTCCACTCCAGGATGCTACACCTGTAAATGAACTTGCACAGGATCATTTGTAAGATTGTCTAACCAGAAGTGTGACGGAGGAAGCTGGCCTTACCCACCCCTGTTGGACACTAGTGACGAGAACCTCAAGTGTCCAGTGCCTGGACTTACCTGTCCCTGTTAGTCTGACACACGCTACCTGTGAGAGAATGGATTAGTGGACACCTGCTCTGCGAACATCTCATTCCAAAATCATGGGTATTAACTTTTAATGGGCAGAATTATCAATATTTAACTTTCATAAAATCAGAAGTGTAATACATCAACATAAAGCTTAACTTCTTCTTAATCCAGCCGCTGTGTGAGATTTCAAAAAGGCTTTACGGCGAAAGCACACCATGCAATTACCTGACGACAGCACCCCGCATACAAGACCATGAAAAACATATTTCAACCAGGCAGGTGCGACACAAAAGTTAGAAATGGCGATGTAAAAAATGCCTTACCTTTCATCTTCTGTTGTCACTCCAAAAGGTCCCAGTTACATCACAAATGGTCCTTTTGTTCGATAATGTCCTTTTATATCCATAACTCAGTTTACCTGGAGCGCTTCAGTCAATAATCCACCCAGTTTCCCTCCATCGGAATGCATACATAATGAATCCCAAACTAATAAACTTTTCCAAACAAGTCAAACAACGTTTATAATCAAACCTTAGGTACCCTAATACGTAAATAAACGATCACATTTAAGGCGGAGAATCGTTAGTCTTTACCGGAGAAAAATACCAAAGAACGCGCTCTCATTCATGCGCTTATAATAGTGACAGCCATTAAATAGTGGTAGGCATCATTTTTTTTCTTCTAAAAATAAACAAACTGGGATGTTTTGTCCTCAGGGTTTTTCCTGCCATATCAGTTATGTTATCACATACATTATTTTAACAGTTTTAGAAACTTTAGAGTTTTATATCCAAATCTACCATATGCATATCCTAGCTTCTGGGCCTGAGTAACAGGCAGTTTACTTTGGGCACCTTTTCATCCGGATGTGAAAATACTGCCCCCTACCCACGAGAGGTTAGTGTTGAGTTGGTCCTCCTGTTGCTGCTATAACAGCCTCCACTCTCCTGGGAAGGCTTTCCACTAGATGTTGGAACATTCCTGTAGGGACTTGGCGTTTAGGTCAGGGCTCTGTGCAGGCCAGTCAATTTATTTCATACAGATCTCAACCAACCAATTCTGTATGGAGCTCACTTTGTGCATGGGGGCATTGTCATGCTGAAATAGGAAAGGGCCCTCCCCCAAACTGTTGTCACAAAGTTAGAAACAGAACCATCTAGAATGTCATTATATGCTGTGGCATTAACATTTCCCTTAACTGGAACTAAGGGGCCTAGCCTAAACCATGAAAACAGCCCCAGACCATTATTCCTCCACCAAACTTTACAGTTGGTGCTATGCATTGGCGCAGGTAACGTTTTCGTGGCATTGGCTAAACACAGATTAGTCTGTCGGACTGCCAGATGGTGAAGTGTGATTCCTCACTCCAGAGAACGCATTTCCACTGCTCCAGAGTCCAATGGCGGCAAGCTTTACAGTATTCCAACAAGATGAGTAGGCCTAACTAACAGCAAAAGCACTAGCATATGTCAATCTACTATCCTGCATAGTACAAAAGTTGACCTATTCTGTGCGAGAAATAAATATTCCAAACATAGTCGGGGATAGTTGTGGGATGTGATAGATCCGAAAATGTATAAAACCACTAGCATAAACTTTTTAAGCAATGAGCCTGACACAACACATGAGAACGTTTAGCTTAAAATGTTGATGACAAACTATTAGGCTATTTCTTCACATTATAAGCACAGCAATGGGCACACTGTAGTAGGCTATAAGCACGAATGTTCCATTAGCAGGAAAACACCATTCTCAAAGTGACCACACATGCGATTTGTATGTAATGCTTTTATTATGAAGGTGCATTTTTATGGTGAAAAATGATCTTCCCCAAACTTGAAACTCAAGCGCTGCGTATGTATGCCAGTTAGGCTCTACACCGGTTGTAAAGCGGATTAAATGTGCTTAATTTTAAGAAGTTATTCGGACACTTTAGTTGTGATACAAACCTTATCAAAACCTATAGGCTAGGCTACATGAGGTGTGCGACTATAATTTGTGAAAGTTGCACAAAAAAGCATGCGCTGTTTGCCTTAAACTAGGCATCATTCACAAGTGATAGGCTAATATTGCCACCCATCACACTATTCTTGATTTAATCTGGTCTTTACATATACTAAATAATCTGTGAGAATTGAGTTATTTTAAATTGACCATTATTATGCGCCTGTCTCAACAGGGACAACGGGAAAAATACATAAATGGCGAATGAAGGATTCTTTTCTCGTGGGTCATTTTCACGCCAGCCATGTTTTAAATAGAAGTAATGTGCTTAATATTAGGAATATTAGTTCCAATAACCCTTTTTAATGGGTTATAGAAGGGAATTTGGCGTTAAGCACTTTCTCTTCCTTTACTGACCTTAATGATCATTGCCTCCACCCACTTGGTAACGTGATCGGTCGCCGTCAGATGCCAGCTGTTGCCATTCCTGAATATTGTGAAGGGTCCGATGAGGTCCACCCCTAACATATTAAAGTGTTAGAGAAGATTACTTCATTCTTACCCGTATCCGGTTGTGATTGGGAGTCCCATAGTGCACAATTGGCCCAGCGTCGTCCAGGTTTGTTCGGGGTAGGCCGTCACTGTAAATAAGAATTTAACTGATTTGCTTATTTTTAAAATTTTATATACCCTGAATTTCTAGCATTGGCTAAATAAAACTGTCTGGCTAGCTAGCTAGCGTAAGTACAGTAGAAAGCAATGTTAATCTAAAAACATATTTCTTCATGTATAACAATATTTTCTTTAAAAAAGACAACTATATGGTAAAGAAGTGTTCTTCTTCCAGCCTTTTCGTTCTTCTGAAGCACTGGGTAGTCAGTCAAACACCGTCCTTGGAGAGCGATTCTGAGGTAATATATTTGCGCAGACTGAGCGCTTATGATGTGAACTAGAACTGCCCAAGTCTTCCGTGACCGCTACGAGGTAATAATAGAGCTAAGCAACCAGCATAGCAATGGATGCTTTGGTTCATTACTTAGGCTGGTCAGAATTGTACAAGTTCTAGCAACAGCCGTAGTAACAACGGAAGCTAGAACTAATCGAATCCCATTGTGACGCAGTGGGAGGGGACACTTTTTTTGGGGGGGCAGGGTCAGAGTATTTAGCACGACAGGCCCTAAAAAAAAATCTGCATTGTGGACGGAATCACGGCATTCAGACATTAAACATAACTCAACAATATTCAGAAATGTATTGAACTTAGTATGAAGTCAACTAAATGTATTAAACGAATTAGAACATCCATTAATTTGCCAAAGATTATCATAAAACATGAACAAATCCGTGATTCGTATTTTCCTTCTACTTTCTGAAAAGGTAAGGGCACAGGAATACCCCCGTGTGTGTGCGCGTTCATCTACCACTTTGTGTAGCCGATAGCGATGATTCTAATGTAATGACAACCATCTTCTGGAAGATGGAAAGGTTCTCAATGACTAAATTACAGTTCATATAAGGAACTCAATCAATTGAAATGAATTCATTAGGCCCTAATCTATGGATTTAACATGACTGGGCAGCCATGTGTGGGCCTGGGAGGGCATAGGCCCACCCACTTGGGAGCCAGGCCCAGACAATCAGAATTAGTTTTTATCCACAAAAGGGCTTTACAGACAGAAATACTCCTCAGTTTCATCAGCCGTCCTGGTGGCTGGTGTCCGAGGATTCCGCAAGGGAAGAAGCTGGATGTGGAGGTCCTGGGCTGGCATGCTTACACTTCGTCTGCAGTTGTGAAACCGGTTGGACAGACTGCCAAATTCTCTAAAATGACTTCGGAGGTGGCTTTTATAGTAGAGAAATTAACATTAAATTCTCTAGCAAAAGTTCTGGTGGACATTCCTGCAGTCAGCATGCCAATTGCATGCTCCCACAACACTTGAAACATCTGTGGTGTTTTTGTGACAAAACTGCACATCTTAGTGGCCTTTTATTGTCTCCAGCTAGAGGTGCACCTGTGTAATGATCATGCTGTTTAATCAGCTTCATGATATGCCACACCTGTCAGGTGGCTGGATTATCTTCTCAAAGGATAAATGCTCACTGACAGGGATGTAAACACATTTCTGCACAACATTTGTGACATATGCTTTTTGTGCATATGGAACATTTCTAGAATATTTTATTTCAGCACATGAAACATGGGACCAACACTTCACATGTAGTGTTTGTATTTTTTTGTTGTTCAGTATATACATAGTAACCTATGCCTACCTGGCAGAATTTATATCAAGATTATTTTCATCAATCCAGTCTTTTTTGTAAAATCTGCAGTCACATGAGCACTCCAGGAATATTGCTAACCAAACGGTCTCTGGCTGGTGCACAGTTGAATTAAAGGGTAACGACAACCAAAAATCTAAATGTCTTAGGTTTTCCCAGACCCCAAATTTGGTCTCCTGATGTGGTTTAAGCATTGTTGTGGACTTGGAACAATCAAATAATTTTTGCTGTTTCAAAAACCTTACTGGTAAAGACAAAATGGAGAAAACAGATTATGGATAGAGGATACTGTGTAATACCTATGTCGATTGTCATAGAGGAAAGTGACACAGAAGGTTGGTAGTAATTGTTTTGCCTGTGTCTTAACTCACTAGCTCTCTAGGTACAGGGAGAACATTTGCATTGCTTGATTGTATTTCAAATTATTATTATTTTTGATTATTTTCTCAATTTATTGGTTATTAGTGAGTGGAAGAAATAGCAGGAATGGAATAATCCCTCTCCCGGACAGAAGCCGGATCCCCTCTTGTCTTTTAATTTATTTATATTACTCCTCTTGTCTTTGCCCTTGGAGTCCAGTAGCAATGCCAGGCTTAGACCGTACAAGGGTTTAAAAACCAAGAGCATGCTACTGCTGTACCAACAGTCAGATAAACACGTTGGGGAAACTGACTTTATATGGCTGCCAGTGCAAACAAGAGAGTACGGCGAGGCGTTAGAGCAAAAGGCCAAATGGGACTTCAATCTTTATCTCTCTCTCGCTCTGAATGTTTTTATCCCAAGACCTCTCCTTCAGCCCTCAACGCTGTTCATTCAGCTCTGGTGATATTCACTGTGGATGAGTATGCAGAATATTTAACTAGCAATGGAGGCTATTGTGAAGGGTAATATACTTGCTAATGTAGATGGGGGCGAAAGGCCACAAGCTAGCTGCGTGGTTTCGCAAGCCTCTTTAGAAACCAGTGAACCATGAAAGGCAGTCTCTTCATTTGCCCTCTCTCGCACAGGAGCTCCGGGGGGGTTGTGGCACTGGTATCATAACACTAAAAGTCTGTGGTTTGACTACAGAGACTAGAATGGTCTCAGTGACACAACACTGAATGCCCAACAACCACAGACTGCGTCAGGGGCACTATCTCTGCTGCAAGGATGCAGCCAATGCGTTTTATTTGTATGTACATCAAATTGGAGGTAGGCTATTTTATCAAAACGAAGAAGAAAAAAGCATCCCTTACGTGAATTTAAATGCCTTGATCTTTAGGAAGGTGGAAGCAATAATTTTGTATGTTCTGTATATTGTTTTGACACTAACTCCACTGTATTAAGCGCATACCATTTAGATTTTGGGGGGATTCCGGATTTGTTAGGCTACATTTAAAGAGGGTTTACATTCTTGTGCAGCTAAATCAGCCCATCAGTTTCCAATTATATGCAGTGGCAGAGGAAATCTGATGTACAGTACCCTCCAAGTATTGAGACCCCTTGACTTTTTTACACATTGTTACGTTACAGCCTTATTCTAAAATTTATAAAATCGTTTTTTTCCCCTCATCAATCTACACACCCCATAATAAAGCAAAAACAGGTTTAGACATTATTGCAAATGTATTTTGAAAAACAAACTGATCACTGTTACATAAGTATTCAGACCATTTACGCAGTACTTTGTTGAAGCACCTTTGTCAGTGATTACAGCCTTAATTCTTCTTGTGTATGACGCTACAAGCTTGGCTTGAAATTGAGCTTTAGGTGTATCCTGTTTTCATTGATCATCCTTGAGCTGTTTCTACAACTTGGAGAACACCTTTGGGAAATTCAATTGACTGAACATGATATGGAAAGGCACCCACCTGTCTATATAAGGTCCCACAGTTGACAGTACATGTCAGAGCAAAAACCAAGCCATGAGGTCGAAGGAATTGTCCGTAGAGCCACGAGTCAGGATAGTGTTGAGGCACAGATTTGGGGAAGTGTTCCAAAAAATGACTGCAGCATTGAAGATCCCCAAGAACACAGTCATCTCCGTCATGCTTAAGTGGATGAAGTTTGGAACCACCAATACTCTTCTTAGAGCTGGCCGCCCGGCCAAACTGAGCTATCGGGGGAGAAGGGTCTTGGTCAGGGAGGAGACCAAGAAGCCGATGGTCACGCTGACAGAACTCCAGAGTTCCTCTGTGGCGATGGGAGAACCTTCCAGAAGGACAACCATGTATGCAGCACTCCACTAATCAGGCCTTTTATGGTAGTGTCCAGACGGAATCCACTCCAAGGTAAAATGCACATGACAGCTTGGAGTTTGCCAAAAGACTCAGACCATGAGAAACAAGTTTCTCTGGTCTGATGAAACCAAGATTGAACTCTTTGGCCTGAATGCCAAGCATTACGTCTGGAGGAAACCTGGCACCATCCCTACGATGAAGCATGGTGGGGGCACACAGCCAAGACAATGCAGGAGTGGCTTCAGGACAAGTCTCAATGTCCTGAAGCCACTCAAGGACAAGTCTCTGAATGTCCTTGAGTGGCCCAGCCAGAGCCTGGACTTGAACTTGATCGAACATCTCTGGAGAGACCTGGAAATAGCTGTGCAACAACACTCCCCATCCACCCTGACAGAGCTTGAGAGGATCTGCAGAGAAGAATGGGAGAAACTCTCCAAATACAGTTCTGCCAAACTTTCAGCATCACACCCAGGAAGACTCAAGTCTGTAATTGCTGCCAAAGGTGCTTCAACAAAGTACTAAGTAAAGGGTCTGAATACTTATGTAAATGTGATATTTCAGATTTAAAAAATATATATAAATTAGCAATATTTTTTTGCTTTGTCATTATGGGGTGTTCTGTGCAGATGTATTTCTTTTTAATCAATTTTAGAAGGCTTTAACGTAACAATGTGGAAAAATTAAGCGGTCTGAATACTTCCCGAGAGCACTGTCGATTTGATGAATGGATTATTAGAGGGACAATAGAGCTGAGTACCAAGCCATTAGTGAATTGCCATTAGCAAGTTTGGTAGGCTACTGATGACCAGCTGCAATGGTCAAATGTAATATGACTGAGGTCAAGGCTAGTGACTGCTGGTGTGGTGGTAATGGCGGTCACCCTAACAGCCCTACTTCAGACGACTGCAATTTAACATTTGAACCTTTTATTCATTTCCAATTTTTATAATTACTACCACAAAGATGACCTGCTGGTCCACCCATCATCAAATGTCAACTTAATGGAATGTGCAATGTTCCCTCACATTTTTTGTGCCACTGAGCAAATTTCAGGTCTGCTAAGCGTAAACTATCTGCTGTCCCCATAGGAGTACCGTTTTTGGTTTCAGGTCGAACACTTGAGTTTTATGTAGAACGCTCTGTGGAACAGGTTCTACCTGGAACCAAAAAGGGTTCTTCAAAGGGATATCCTATGGGGACAGCCAAATAACAATTTTGGGTTCAAGATGGCACATTTTTTTTCTATGAGTGTATGGTGGGGTATGCGAAATAAGTTAACTGTGAGCATGTTTTGACATTCAGGTCACTTCGGGCAAATATGTATGGAAGGTTTTGTTCAAATCAAAAGGGGTGCTGTCAAAGTGATTCAAATGGATTTACCCTTGGCAGCTGATGGCCTGGAATGGATTTACCCTTGGCAGCTGATGGGCTGGAATGGATTTACCCTTGGCAGCTGATGGGCTGGAATGGATTTACCCTTGGCAGCTGATGGCCTGGAATTGATTCACCCTTGGCAGCTGATGGCCTGGAATTGATTTACCCTTGGCAGCTGATGGCCTGGAATTGATTTACCCTTGGCAGCTGATGGCCTGGAATTGATTTACCCTTGGCAGCTGATGGCCTGGAATTGATTTACCCTTGGCAGCTGATGGCCTGGAATTGATTTACCCTTGGCAGCTGATGGCCTGGAATTGATTTATCCTATTTTCTGTAATCTATGATTGATATGACGGGAACAATGCAATGGATGCTAAGTGAAACTGCTTATTTTCATCCATATAGGCTCCAGCCAGCCTGTAGATATTTTTAGCTCTGCCTTGGTGTATTCCATTGAGCAGGCATTGTCACTTTGGGCTTTTTCAGATAGTTGTCATGGGTTATTTGGTATCCCCTCCAGAAGCTAGTTCCAATGTTACCCTTCCCCTCCCCTCAATATGCTTTGGCTTCATTAGCCTCTAAACTAGCAGGCTGGCAACCTGGGTGTCAGGGCCAAGTGCTACACTGATTAGACTATCAACCAATCGCAAAGCAAGCCCTGGGTTTTTACCCCTAGCCTCTTCACCCCATGTGGATTTGAAACATATAAGAATTCATTAAGTAAATGTCTCAGAATATAATAAACATTTTAGCATAAGTATAGTACAAGAAGGTACAATATTTACATGTGTATTGGGGATGGGGGGCAGTGTGTAAACTGAGCAGTATTACAAGAGTCTGGTAGCAGCAGTTCTCGTGTGTCATGAATTTGGAAGTATTCAGACTACATTTTGTTACATTACAGCCTTTTTCTCATCAATCTACACACAATACCCCATAATGACAAAGCAAAAAACAAAAAGAACTGATCACATTCACATTTACATAAGTATTCAGACCCTTGACTCAGTACTTTGTTGAAGCACCTTTAACGATTACAGCCTCGCATCTTCTTGGGTATGACACTACAAGCATGGCACACCTGTATTTGGTAAATGCTTTCTTAACACTTATTTTTCTTAACTGCATTGTTGGTTAAAGGCTTGTAAGTAAATATTTTGCTGTAAGGTTGTACCGTTGTACTCTGCACATGTGACATACCATTTGATTTGATATGGGGAGTTTCTCCAATTCTACTCTGCAGACCCTCAAGCTCTCAGGTTGGATGGGGTCGGCCTCCCAGGTGGCACAGTGGTCTAAGGCACTGCATCACAGTGATTGCTGTGCCACTAGAGATCCTGGGTTTGAGTCCAGGCTCTGTTGCAGCTGGCCATGACCGGGAGTCCCATAGGGCAGCGCACAATTGGCCCAGCGTCGTCCGGATTAAGGGATGGTTTGGCCGGTGGGGATGTCCTTATCCCATCGACCAGGTGTTCGGTGTTTCCTCCGAATCATTGGTGTGGCTGGCTTCCGGGTCAAGTGGGCATTGTCAAGGAGCAGTGCGGCTTGGTTGTGTTGTGTTTCAGAGGACGCACGGATCTCGACTTTCGCCTCTCTCTCGAGTCTGTATGGGAGTTTCAGCGATGAGATTAACTACCAAAAATATACCATGAAAAAGGGGTAAAACAAAGTTGGATGGAGTGCGTCGCTGCCCAGCTATTTTTCAGGTATTTCCAGAGATGTTCGATTGGGTTCAAGTCCGGGCTCTGGCTGGGCCGCTCAAGGACATTCAGAGACTTGTCCCGAAGCCACTCCTGTCTTGTCTTGGCTGTGTGCTTAAGGTCGTTGTCCTATTGGAGGATAACCTTGTCTGATGTCCTGAGTGCTCTGGAGCAGGTTTTCAAGGATCTCTCTGTACTTTGCTTTGTTCATCTGTGTCGATCCAGACTAGTCTTCCAGTCCCTGCCTCTGAAAAACATACCCACAGAGAATCTTGTTTCTCATGGTCTGAGAGTTCTTTAGGAGCCTTTTGGCAAACTCTAAGCAGGCTGTCATGTGCCTTTTACTGAGGAGTGGTTTCCATTTGGCCACTCTACCATAAAGACCTGATTCCTGGAGTGCTGCAGAGATGGTTGTCCTTCTGGAAGTTTCTTTTATCACCACAGAAAAACTCTGGAGCTATGTCAGTGACCATCGGCTTCTTGGTCTCGTCCCTGACCAAGGCCCTTCTCCCCCAATTGCTCAGTTTGTGCCTCCCCTAATCCTGTCTGAGCTCTACGGACATTTCCTTCGACATCTTGGCTTGGTTTTTGCTCTGACATGCACTGTCAACTGGGGGACCTTTTATATAGACAGGTGTGTGTGACTTTCCAAATCATGTCCATTCAATTTACCACTGGTGGACTCCAAGTTGTAGAAACATCAAGGATGTTCAATGGAAAGAGGATGCATCTGAGCTCAATTTTGAGTCTCATGGCAAAGGGTCTGAATACTTATGTAAATAAGGTATCTGTTTTTATTTATAATACATTTGCAAACATTTCTAAACCTGTTTTCACTTTGTCATTATGGGGTATTGTGTGTAGATTTGACAATTAAAATAAATCAATTATTAAATCAATTTTAGATCAACGCTATAACGTAACAATGTGGAAAAAGTAAAGGGGTCGGAATACTTTCCAAATGCATTGTGTGGGTGTGTGCTAAGATGAGGAGAATCAGAGGGGACTAAAGCTTGTGGCTGTGGTGTGAGGTCCTTGATGCTGTGTGTTTTCCTCAGTCACTGTTTTGAGTAATGTCCCGGATAGGTGGGAGCATTGTCCCAGTGACATACTGGGACGTCTTCACCACCCGCTGGAGGGCCTTGCAATTGTGGACGGAGCAATTCCCGTACCAGGCTGTTATGCATTTGGTCAGGACACTCGACGGTGCAATGGTAGTATTTGGAGAGGACCCAGGTGGCATGCTGAATTTCTTCAGCCTCCTTAGGAAGTAGAGACGCTGTTGCGCCCTCTTAACGAGTGGTGGCGTTGGTCCACGACAAGTGCAAACCATTCTATTCAGTTATATCCACACATGGTATGACAACCATAGTTGAAGTTTAAAGCCCTATAGGCCTACAGATCACATATCTCTGGGCCCAGGCTAAAGCACTTATAGATCTAGGTCCAGGCTAAATCAAATCAAAATCAAATCGAAGTTTAGCCCAAAGACAAAGGTCACATGCTTCGTAAACAACAGGTGTAGACTACAGTGAAATGCTTACTTACTGGCCCTTTTGGTTTGGAACTGGGCCTTTTGTAAGAAGTCCCCTGCAAGCTGTGACCCTGCTTTGCGGTGAGCGGTCTCATCGGGGGGCAGGTTAAACTCGTTAGCTTCACATGATGACATGGCACACTAGCTCCACACAGGAGAGAGAGCTGGTGGCCTGGGACACTGCCTGGTGGACATAAAAAAAATCTAAAATCCTGGCTAGCTCGCCATCCTTCGTTTATTAATAAAGACTCCCATTAAAGCCACAGTCTGTAAGATGTCCAGTGACTCAAACTAATACATGGTACTCCTTGGAGTTTGAGGAATTTGACTCGTACATTTAGTACAACTGTCTTACCTTATTGTAGGAATAAAGATATTGGCATGTAAAAATGTCATTGGTATTGGCTCCATTGTAAAAGAAAAATACAAAAGAATGTTGATGGCCCACTCTGAGGGTCTATAGTACACTGTGGCTTTCAACTCTAATTTGTTGTCTTTATTTATGTTAGCCTGTGACTGCAACTATACTGTTCCCCTGGTATCTCTCTCCTTTATAGACCACAGTCTCTTTTTAATAAGGTGTGTTTTATTAGGTTGTCGCTGCTTTGGAATAAACATTGTCCATAATGAAATATTAAAATCTATTCCTGTGTAATGTGTGCTCTGTATGTGTTTTTAAGAGAAGGAAGATGTTTGAGAGGAGAGAAAATACTGGCTGGACCTTAAGAGGGGTACAGCAGTGTTATGTAATAATTTATCGAAAATTGAATAATTTAATGTGCCTTCAGGAGGTGCTGTGTGTGTGAGGGAGGCCTAGCGAATCAGTCTTGAGGTGGAGGGGTCATTCTCATGCCAGCCTCCTTTCCTCCTTCCTGCAGGCAGACTTAACCTGATATTACCCAGGCCGCCACCATCACACATCCTTTACCAGTCACCGGAACAAGTCACAAACTCATTTCAATCCAAAATCCACTACCCAGGCCCATGAATGGGCCATCATGAATTGACAATATCATGGCCTATTTGTGGGATAACCGCATTCCAACTTGACTTAATAGAAGAATAGTTGATTAGTTTAGTAGGACAGACAGTTGGGTTAAATGGTCCACAGAAACAGGATGTACTTTTTGCTGCTGTTTCGGATACTAGACTAACTGGATCCGTCATATCATTGCTTAGGGGAACTGCAAACTAGTCGAATATGATTTGTACCAATGAGGTGAGGGTAAGAGCAGGACAAATCAGATTATGCTTGGGAGCATTGCGTAAACTATTTCAGTTTTGTGACTGACGTAAGCAATATGGGTATCATTGACTGCAATGGTACTGTAGCAAACAGCAAATATAAGTATCCAACACCTGCTCTTGTTGCATGCCCACTTAGGTGTTACCATCTCTTAAGTTTTCAGGTAAGGACATCCCCTTTGTAGTAGTATAGTCTACTACAGTACTTTACTATTACTACACTGATGGAGAGGATGGCCTTCCCTCAATACTAGTAGTTATTAATCCTAAGAAGGGACATTTTGTTTAGTGGACAGGTGAAATAAGATGGCCTCCTCTTCAAACAGCCCTGCTCAGTCTCCCATGAAACTACAAACTCATCTCGACAGTTAAACTATTTCCTAACTAGCTTATAGCTAATGGAAGTATACTGTACATAAGTGACTTGCAGCAATACCTTATTTCCATACTCATGCAGGGTAGGAGTGTAAAGGTGGCTCTTGAGTTAAGAGGATACATAAATCATGGGTCCACGGGTTGTGTGTGTGTGTGTGGTCCTTTAATACTCTGTATATGCATTGTGTTTGTATTTACATCATGTACTTAGCAATGGAATAAAATGGTATATCAAATTGGCCATAACACATCCAGCTGATGTTTTTCATGTGATTGACTTACCGTTTACCGTGCGGTATGCTGCCAATGCTGAGTAGGCCACCTATCTAGTGAATGATGGTGTTCGTTACTTCTATCTAATTAACATTAAGCATCTAGCAATGTATAGGAAAGTTGTTTACTGAAATGCATGCTGGCTGCTCAGGTGAGTGTCTCCATAGAAGCGGTGTGTTATTGATAAACTATGAACAGTGCAGTGGAGAAAGTGGTATGTTGCCACATTCATTTAAAATATGCAGCTGGCAGGCTGCACAATTATGAATGTGAAAATGGAACAAATGTCTGGAATGAAAAAAAATATGATATTGGTGAAACAATGTTGCACATTCCAAACAGTTACTTCAGCATCCTTCACAGGCCACTGTGTACCATGGTGCAACAGACAAATAAATGGTCTAAAAGTCTCTATGGAACCTGTGGCGCCGTATGTATAACCCCTATTCACTTTCTTCAAAGGAAAACGCAATATTTCTGATCGTAGAACTGACCCCGGTTTTAATAGATTTTATTTTACTTTATTTAATAGAAAGCGTTGGCTATGATTAGCAGACGTCTGGTCTCTGATGCCTGTGGCCCTTTGGTGTGTAACACTAGAGCCCTCTGAGGAAAGCATTTCTATTTTCACAACATGAGTAGGGTATTCATTCCTCTCTCTGAACACATTCTTTGGTCTTTGTAATAGTAGCCTTTTGATATGACTAGAAAAATCCCTCTGCTGTCCCTAAGGCTGTTAGCCAAGAGCCATTTGGTTGACAAGTACAGAAGACTAATATGCAGCTTTTACTCTCTCTGTTATGTGTAGGAATCAAGATCAATGACACAATGTATTTGTGTTGTCAGAAAAAGAAAGCGCTTACAATTCTGTGTCCCCTCTGAATCTTCAGGTTTTCTGTTTGAATTTGAGTGCGAAGGCTTTGGGCCTAGAACATTTTTGTAGAGTGATAACAGTTGAAACACTTAAATCAACCCCGGCAGCTTGTCTCAAATTAAGTCAGTGGCTGGCCAAGTTAGACCCACCATTTTAATAATCTCTCAAACCCTAATTGGTCTCTCCATTAAAATGTATGTATTATGCCTGCAAGTCTGTTTCTCAGTCAGATAGTTATTTTAATCCATTGATCATTAAACTAGATGTATTTTTTAAATGTAACCTTTTATTTAACTAGGCAAGTCCATTAAGAACAAATTCTTATTTACGGCCTACCCCGGCCAAACCCTAATGATGCCGGGCCAATTGTGTGCTGCCTATGGGACTCCCAATCACGGCTGGTTGTGATACGCCTCTAGCACTGAGATGCAGCCAGAGACCGCTGCGCCCCGCGGGAGCCAGAGACCGCTGCGCCCCGCGGGAGCCAGAGACCGCTGCGCCCCGCGGGAGCCAGAGACCGCTGCGCCCCGCGGGAGCCAGAGACCGCTGCGCCCCGCGGGAGCCAGAGACCGCTGCGCCCCGCGGGAGCCAGAGACCGCTGCGCCCCGCGGGAGCCAGAGACCGCTGCGCCCCGCGGGAGCCAGAGACCGCTGCGCCCCGCGGGAGCCAGAGACCGCTGCGCCCCGCGGGAGCCAGAGACCGCTGCGCCCCGCGGGAGCGTTGGCTATGGACAACGAACACAACTGCATTTTATCGATAGCAGTAATTGGTTACATGGCAGGTTTGTTTTTGCTGTGCTGTTTTGAATTTAATGAAAGTGACTTGTGTAAAATAATGTTGGAGGACAATTTAACTTTTTTTATTCTTTCATTTTATAGAGCAATGCGTCTTGTGTAGTTTAAGCATTTGTTAAATCAAAGACGAGCATGCATCTCAGTTAACACAGGCCTAAATTACATGTCTCAAGGATGGTCTGTGATTTTATCCTAGTTTACAGATTTATAAATCTGTGATTGTCTTTATTAATGTGATTTTTGTTTTCATACAGTGTCTCCCGTTAGTTAGACAGACACACAGAGGAACTAACAGACAGACACAGTGTCTGTTAGTTCCTGTGTGTCTGTCTGTCAGTTCCTAGTTTTGGTCTGTCTGAACCGCCAGTTTTTATTGGCTGATCTGTCGATTCCCATCTAGCATAACCCTTAGAACCCTCCCCCTACATTGTGGACTTCAAAAGCGCCAACAGCACAAGTCATTTAAACAAGTCCAAGTATGCATTTTAGAAGTAGGTTTCACTAAACTTTATATGCCCGAACTCAATCAAATTGTGCTTCCCAAAAATATGATCAATGTGATAGAACACATATATTTTGATTTGCCATTTTCTATAAGTCCCATCTATACAGCTCTGACATGCTCGCTCGCTCACTCACTCTCCCACCTCGATTTTAACCACACCCCTATCAAGTCCCCCTATAGTGGTACCAGGCTCTATGGGCCAGCAATTCAAGCCTGGGGATGAGGTTACTTATCCATTAAGGAAATGCTCATGTCTGCTCGGAGCAAAAGGAGGCTCTATGTAAATCTATAAGGAGAAGTCAATGAGGTAGTTAATGATCTTGTGAGGAGTAATGGAAAAACATCCCTAATTTCATGGCAAAGTGAACATCTTTCCTATGGGCTTTTTTTGGGTGACTTTTTCTAATAAAATAAGGCATGTAGAGGCAAAAAAGTGGCAGTAAATACCAATTTTACAATAGTTTTTCTGCTTTTCTGTTTAGTTTTTTAAAAAGCATTGCAGCATTCAGCATATGGTTATACTGTAAGATGTGCGAAGATAATACACTGAACAAAAATGTAAACCCAGCATGTAAAGTGTTAATCCCATGTATCATGAGTTGAAGTAAAAGATGTTCCATAAACACAATGCACAACTTTAAGTGAGCATTTTCCTTTGCCAAGATATTCCATCCACCTAAAATGTGCAGTTTTGTCACACAACACAATGCGTGCAATTGGCAAACTGACTGCAGGAATGTCCACCAGAGCTGCTGCCACAGAATGTTTTTCTCTACCATAAGCCACCTCCAACGTCGTTTTAGAGAATTTTGCAGTACATCCAACTGGCCTCAACCGCAGACCACGTGTTTGGCGTTGTGTGGGTGAGCGGTTTGCTGATGTCAACGTTGTGATCACATTGCCCCATGGAGGCGGTGGGGTTATGGTATGGGCAGGCATAAGCGATGGACAATGAACACAACTGCATTTTATCGATGGCAATTTGAATGTACAGAGATACCATGATGAGATCCTGATGCCCATTGTGATTAAAACAAATAAAACATCTTAAGGTATCTGTGACCAACTGATACATATCTTTATTCCCAGTCATACTTATATTGTGTATATAATCTCAGCAAAAAAAGAAATGTCAGGACCCTGTCTTTCAAAGATAATTTGTAAATATCTAAATAACATCACAGATCTTCATTTGTAAAGTGAAACACTGTTTCCCATACTTGTTCAATGAACCATAAACAACTAATGAACATGCACCTGTGGAGCGGCCGTTAAGACACTAACAGCTTCCAGACAGTAGGCAATTAAGGTCACAGTTATGAACACTTAGGACACTAAAGAGGCCTTTCTACGGACTCTGGAAAAACACCAAAAGAAAGATGCCCATGGTCCCTGCTCATCTGTGTGAACGTGCCTTAGGCATGCTGCAAGGAGGCATGAGGGACTGCAGATGTGGCCAGGGCAGTACATTGCAATGTCTGTACTGTGAGACACCTAAGACGGTGCTACAGGGAGACAGGACGGACAGCTGATCGCCCTCGCAGTGGCAGACCACGTGTAACAACACCTGCACAGGATCGGTACATCCGAACATCACACCTGCGGGACAGGTACAGGATGGCAACAACTGCCTGAGCTACACTAGGAATGCACAATCCCTTCATCAGTGCTCAGACTGTCCGCAATAGGCTGAGAGAGGCTGGACTGAGGGCTTGTAGGCCTGTTGTAAGGCAGGTCCTCACCAGACATCACCGGCACCAGCGTCGCCTATGGGCACAAACCCACCGTCGCTGGACCAGACAGGACTGGCAAAAAGTGCTCTTCACTGACGAGTCGTGGTTTTGTCTCACCAGGGGTGATGGTCGGATTCACGTTTATGATCGAAGGAATGAGCGTTACACCGAGGCCTGTACTCTGGAGCGGGATGGAGGTGGTCTGGGGCGGTGCGTCACAGCATCATCGGACTGAGCTTGTTATTGCAGGCAATCTCAACACTGTGCATTACAAGGAAGACATCCTCCTCTCTTCCTGCAGGCTCATCCTGACATGACCCTCCAGAATGACAATGCCACCAGCCATACTGCTCGTTCTGTGCATGATTTCCTGCAAGACAGGAATGTCAGTGTTCTGCCATGGCCAGCGAAGAGCCCGGATCTCAGTCCCATTGAGGGACCTGTTAGACGTGAGGGCTAGGGCCATTTCCCCCCCCCCCCCATAAATATCCGGGAACTTGCAGGTGCCTTGGTGGAAGAGTGGGGTAACATCTCACAGCAAGAACTGGAAAATCTGGTGCAGTCCATGAGGAGATGCACTGCAGTACTTACTATCTGGTGTGGCCACCAGCTGCATTGACTGTCACTTGATTTTGACCCCCGCCCCCCTTTGTTCAGGGACACATTCAATTTCTGTTAGTCACATGTCTGTGGAACTTGTTCAGTTTCTGTCTGTTGAATCGTCATACAAATATTTACACATGTTAAGTTTGCTGAAAATAAATGCAGTTTACGGTGAGGACACTTTGTTATATTATAGTTATATTTTTGTTTAGTGTATATATGGGCACTTATGTTTTAATAACTGATATGATAAATACAGTCATATTAGCAAGATGAGGAATAGTATAACTGGAATATATTCTATAATATTTCAAGTGATTAGGCACGATAAGCTTAATTTAATAAACATTTAATAACCTCATAATTAACATCTCACTGAAATAATCATTTTCAAAATGGGCCTCCCGAGTGGTGCAGTGGTCTAAGGCTCGAGTCCAGGCTCTGTCGCAGCTGGCCTCGACCGGGAGACCCATGGGGCGGCGCACAATTGGCCCAGCATCGTCCAGGTTAGGGGGAGGGTTTGGCCGGTAGGGATATCCTTGTCTCATCGCACCAGCGACACCTGTGGCAGGCCGGGCACAGTGCGGCCCGCCACAGGTGTATGGTATTTCCTCCGACACATTGGTGCGGCTGGCTTACGGGTTGGATGTGCGTTGTGTCAAGAAGCAGTGCGGCTTGGTTGGGTTGTGTTTCGGAGGACGTATGACTTTCGACCTTCGTCTCTCCCGAGCCCGGAGTTGTAGCTATGAGACAAGATATTAACTGGATACTATGAAATTGGGGAGAAAAAAAATATTGTCAAAACGATACCATATATCGTAAAATTATATCCCGATTTGTAACAAAAAAAAAAGTGTAATACTTATCTAGCCATAGAGAGCAACCCTGGTGTCCAACCATTACCAGTCCCCTGTCTCTCTGGGATGAATGACATCATGAACTCATAATATCATAGATCACATTGTGTTGGCTTTCAAACTCTGCCACCGTTGTTTACCAAACAGAACCTTCATGTTCGTTCCACCAGAGACATCACCCATACAGAATGCTGGCTTTATCTGTGGATTAAAGGGATAGTTCACCAAAATAACATTGGTTTCTTTACCCTTTTAAGCTGTCAATGGACAAGGTACACTATAAAAAAATTAAAGTATGTGGACACCTTAAAATGAGTGGATTCAGCTATTTCAGCCACACCTGTTGCTGACGGTGTATAAAATTGAGCACACAGCCATGTGATCTCCATAGACAAACATTGGCAGTAGCATGGCCTTACTGAAGAGCTATGTGACTTTCAGCACAGCACCGTCATAGAATGCCTCCTTTCCAACAAACCAGTTTGTCAAATTTCTGCCCTGCTAGAGCTGCCCCGGTCAACTAAGTGCTGTTATTGTGAAGAGGATATGCCTAGGAGCAAGAACGGCTCAGCCACGAAGTGGTAGGCCACACAAGCTCACAGAACGGAACTGCCGAGTGCTGAAGCACCTAGCGCTTAATTGTCTGTCCTCAGTTGCAACACTCACTACTGAGTTCTAAACTGCCTCTGTAAGCAACTTCAGCATAATAACTGTTCGTCGGGAGCTTCATGAAATGGGTTTCCATGGCCGAGTAGCCGCACAAAAGCATAAGATCACCATGCACAATGCCAAGCGTCGGCTGGAGTTGTGTAAAGCTCGCCGCCATTGGAGCAGTGGAAACTCGTTATTTGGCGTGATGAATCATGCTTCACCATCTGGCAGTCTGACAGACGAATCTGGTTTCTGCAGATGCCAGGAGAATGTGACCTGCCTGAATGCATAGTGCCAACTGTAAAGTTAGGTGGAGGAGGCTGTTTTTCATGGTTCGGGCTAGGCCCCTTAGTTCCAGTGAAGGGTAATCTTAACGCTACAGCATACAATGACATTCTAGGAGATTCTGTGCTTCCAACTTTGTGGCAACAGTTTGGGGAAAGCCATTTCCTGTTTCAGCATGACAATGTCCCAGTGCACAAAGCGAGGTCCATACAGAGATGGTTTGTCGATCGGTATGGAAGAACTTGACTGGCCTGCACAGAGCCCTGACCTCAACCCCATCTAATACCTTTGGAATGAATTGGAACGCCAAATATGACCCAGGCCTAATCACCCAACATTAGTGCCAGACCTCACAAACTCTTGTGGCTGAATAGAAGCAAGTCCCTGCAGCAATGTTCCAACATCTAGTGGAAAGCCTTCCCAGAAGAGTGGAGGCTGTTATAGCTGCAAAGTGGGGACCAACTCCATATTAATGCTCATGATTCTGGAATGAGATGTTCGACGAGCAGGTGTACATTTGGTCATGTAGTGTATGATGTCAAACCAGGCTTGGGTTTAGTTTCCCTGGCACTTCTCAAATGCTAACATTTTAGCATTTGTGGCACACATTCTATGCATGGCATGGTACCTATATCTATTTTTTTTTTGCACATAATGTCCAAATCATTCTAAAGTGTGGCTAAATAAAGTAACTTAGATGATTTGGATATGACCTAAGACATGCTAACCTCTTACCATTTCAATAACGGGATGTTAGCATTTTTGTGGGGTATGATATGTATGCCTCAACTTTCTCACTGATCATTATTCAGGATTATCCCTAATCATGTTAGCTTCCACATTAATTCTTTAGAAACATTATATTATTATTTACAATAAGTGACTACAAAATGACAATACATTATTTATATTGAGCACAAAATAATCGAACACAACCAAAACAAACAGAATGCATTCAACAAGTTTGTAGAGTCACAAGCTTGATGTAATTGTTGCCTGCTAGGAATATGGGACCAAATTCTAAACTTGACTACTTTAATACACACAGGTGAATTTGTCCCAATACTTTTGGTCCCCTAAAATGGGGGGACTACAAAAAAGGATGTAATTTCTAAACGGTTCACCCGATATGGAGGAAAATACCCTCAAATTAAACCTGACTGACTGCACTTTAACCTTTTTTAGAATTACTATCATTTCAAGTACAGAGCCAAAACAAAACATGTCACTTTCTCTACTTTTGGAGCTTGCTTGTAGGTACCATGACTTGCATGGGATTTGTGATCAATGCTAAAACATCAGGTCCTTCAGTTCTAAATGCAACAGACTGTTTTGGGTGTAAATGTAATATTCATTGTTGGCGTTGGATGGTGTTCCGGTGAGTAACACCACTAACCTGTATCGGTTGTTCCTGGTACTCCTTGGATCATTCAATACCAGCCATGCTTCCACACTGACCTTATCTGTCTGGTCTAACATTGACCTCTAAATGTGTGTACACACACGTACCCAACCGTACACACATACATGCCTCCGCGCGCACATGCTCGGTCAGTTTATCTGTCAGGTTTAGCTGTAGTGTACTCTCACACAGGTTTTAATTTGTCTGCACAATAAAGATTTAGAATGTGTTTTTGATTGAATTTACTGCAAGATCCAATGGGTTTGCCGACCGCATTATCTACCAAGAGAATTCTCTTCGGTTATAATCACAGCCATGTCACAGCCCCCCCAGCTTTCGGAATATCTGACCACGACTCCATTTTGTTGCTCCCAGCCTTATAGACAGAAACTAAAACAGGAAACGCCTGTGCTCAGGTCCGTTCCACGCTGGGCCGACCAATCGGATTCCACGCTTCAATATTGCTTCGATCATGTGGACTGGGATATGTTCTGGATAGCTTCAGATAACGGCATTGATGTATACGCTGACTCAGTGAGTTTATTTGCAAGTGCATCTGTGATGTTGTACCCACGGTGACTATTAAAACCTTCCCCAACCAGAAACCGTGGATTGATGGCAGCATTCGGGCAAAACTGAAAGTGTGAACCACTGCTTTTAATCATGGCAAGGCGACCGGAAACATGACTGAATACAAACGGTGTAGCTATTCCCTCCAAGGCAATCAAACAAGCTAAGCGTCAGTATAGAGACAAAGTAGAGTCGCAATTCAACGGCTCAAACACGAGACGTATGTTGCAGTCAAACACTGATTACAAAAAGAACCAGCCCCCGTCGCAGACACCGTCTTGCTAAATCATCAAGTTTGCAGACAACACTACAGTGGTAGGCTTGATTACCACCAACAACGACAAGATGGCCTACAGGGAGGAGGTGAGGGCCCTCGAGTGTGGTGCCAGGAAAATAACCTCACACTCAACCTCAACAAAAAAAAGGAGTTGATTGTGGACTTCAGGAAACCGCAGAGGGAGCACCCCCCCCCCCCCCCCCTATCCACATCGATGGGACAGTATTGGATAAGATGGAAAGCTTCAAGTTCCTCGTCGTACACGTCACAGACAAACTGAAATAGTCCACCCACACAGACAGCGTGGTGAAGACGGCGCAACACCGCCTCGTCAAGGTCATGAGCCCGAAGAAATTTGGCTTTCCACTGAATACTCTCAAACTTTTACAGATGCACAATCGAGAGCATCCTGTTGGGCTGTATCACCACCTGGTACGGCAACTGCTCCGCACACAACCATAAGGCTCTCCAGAGGGTAGTGAGGTCTGCACAACGCATCACCGGGGGCAAACTCTCTGCCCTCCAGGGCACCTAAAATACCCGATGTCACAGGAAGGCCAAAAAGATCAAGGACAACAACCACCCGAGCCACTGTCTGTTCACCCTGCTACCATCCAGAAGGCGAAGTCAGTACAGGTGCATCAAAGCTGGGATTGAAAAACAGCCGTCTCTCGATCTCAAGGCCAACATACTGACTCAAACTCTAGCCACTTTAATAATTGGATGTAATAAATGTATCACTAGTCATTTTTAACAACACCACTTTATATAATGCTTACATACCCTACATTACTCATCTCATATGTATATACTGTACTCTATACCGTCTACTCCATCTTGCCTATGCAGATCGGCCATTGCTCATCCATATATTTATATGTACATATTATTATTCATCCCTTTACACGTGTATTAGGTAGTTGTTGTGAAATTGTTAGATATTACTGCACTGTCGGAACTAGAAGCACAAGCATTTCGCTACACTCGCATTTAACATCTGCTAACCATGCGTATGTGACCAATAAAATGTTATTTTATTTGTGAGTGAACTGTCTGATTTTGAAATAAACCTATTTTGGATAGATTGATGGGGGCATGAGACTGATGCTAATTGTCAGTGAGTATTTCCCTTTTCTCACCAATACTTTGATATTGTTTTCGCAGGTGTAGACGGGAATACTCAAAAGATCGAATTTGTCTGTGATGAGAATCGCCATCCACCAGAGACCTAAGGTATGGTAAGATATCAAATGCACCAATAAACAATGAATGATGTCAGGAGAAAAACAACCCACAATGGCTGTATACCAAATAACTAGGAAATCTGTTGCCTAAACATAGGACTGTTGTTTACCTGACTTTTTGCAGAGCCGGTAGGTTCTCCCGCATGTATTTATTCTCCTGACGCATTGCACGTGATGCACAATATGTAAACAATAGCCGAATGTAACGAAAAGTGGTCGACCGACGCACATTTCCTCGCAATCGACTGGAAGTGATTGGGAAATTCACCTGCCGATTGCGTGGGACAACGTTGTATTATGCTCGGCCATATTGTGCAAGTGTTTGTTGCTTGCGAAGCACTGATATACAGACCAGTACACTGAAGGTGTGGCTGATAACACTTCCCTGTGGATATTTTGTCCCAATTACCTCTGATGTAGGGACGAAATCGGCAGTTGAAATTAAGTTTGTTCAACATTCTGACTGTTGGGGAATGCTGAGCCTACATGGTAGAGACCAGAGTAAGTGTTTCCCTCTTGGATTCTAAAAGAGGCTAGGTAATCTGATGCAGTCGAGTGTACCGTTTTCAAACAAACATGGAAATGTCTATGATGATTTGTCAGAAAATGTCTCAGACTGATGGTAATTGCATAGTATAGCTCTATTTTGGTGTTTGAGAATTGTTAAATAAATTGATCCTTTTTTAAATTATATTTGAGCCATTGAAGTTGAGTTTTGAATGGTTAAAGTAATTGTTCAGGGTCAGATACATTGAAAATGACAGACAAATACCCAGTGCTGTATCTTCTGTATTGGAACAGCAAGAAGGAGCACAATGAGTTTTGCTCTAAATATTAGCTATGAGTTTGGTCATTAGACTTAACACTAGAACCGCTGAAGCAGCTACAGTATTTTGACTGCTCATTAATAAAAATAGTCTTACGCTGCCATTTAACCCCCCTCCGTCCTTGACTTTTCCAACACACTGTCGTTAGAATCTTTATCACAAACAGAACTGGAGTTCTAACCAGTTTTAGGAGGGCATGTTTTACTTTTTTTTTAATTTGATGGTTTCCCCGGTTGCCCCACCTTTCCCTGACTTTAGGGCCTGAAAGTGTTCATTTGGTAATCACCCTGATAATTACTTTGAATCTGAACCTAAACTATACTGAAACTAATTTCACACCATCCTGTATAACAACAGATGAAATACATTAAGTATGATGGGGCGAATGGGTGAGTTGATGAGCGAGGGGAACGATGCATAATTATGTAATCACCAATTGTGAAATTTAACCATTCTAATTAAAATCTTAATGGTGTGTACCCGATATCAGTCCACCGAATCCAAGCAGTCTTATCAGTCTACGTTGACCTACATGGAGTAGGCTACACAGTGAGAGCGTGTGTAATTGTACATGCTGAAAGGCTTTCCATATCTGGGAAAAGATTCTCAGCAGGTTAGCAAGCGTCAGAGAATGTGGTGATGAGGCTTGTGGAACCTTACATTGGCAAGGGGAGAAATGTCATGAACAATTTCTGTACTTCACTGGCGAACAAGTTGCTTGCAAAGAAACAAGCCTTGTTTGCACCATGAACAAAGTGAGACGGAAGTTCTCTCCCTCAATAAGGGACCTGCACAGCTGTTGTATTCCACAATGGTGCTGAAGAATGACAAGACAACACTCACACTTTACCAAAGCAAGGCAAGAAAGAACGTTTCTGTCATGAGAATCATGCATCCGACAGTTGCCATCGATGGGGACGCAAAGAGAGAACCGGAGACCGTTACACATTACAACCAAACAAAGGTAGGCCTATGTCAATGTGAAAGTGACAGATTTGTGTCGACTGTTAGGACAAGGATAACAGATAATTGAAATACAACTTATATTAATTAAATTATTGCTTTGTGCTGATTTTCACTTTATCAAGCACACTTGCCATTAATGATGTTCAGGCTATATTCTGATGTTTTCATAATTTGACTGCGTCTTGGTTGTAGTATTGTTTTTATTTTTAATTTTGTCGTTGTAAAAATAAGCTGTTGCCGTGTTCCAACACCTATGCTTTCTGTTTCATAGTTGTAACAAAGGCACTCTACTAATAAAATTGATTGACCACTTGAATGTGTTTTAGTGGTTTGTTTTTACTATTTTTATTTGAAATAAAATTAATCTTATTGTTACCCAAGACATGAATAAATTATTTTTGCGATAGCATGTATTAATTACACTGTTAGAATGTTGAAGTCCGAATGATTGCTCCATTAGCTTGAAAGGGGGGTCCCTCGAGGCCCAGCGGTTCTAGTGTTATGTACTTGTATATGTACACCTACTGTATGCCATTGGTTTAATTGGTGGTGGGTCAGATTGCTTGAATTACTTAACAAATGTCTTTCAACTCATCCCTACAAAGACCTTGCAAAACAACTGCAGCCAGGCACTAAGAAATGATGGGTTTAGTGTCTGGTCTCGAATCATTGAGAGGGTATTACTGCTGGTCCAGAGAACCCCAGGAATGTGTTGTCCCCTCTGGTGACCCAACACACCGCTGATGAAATGGAATTGAATTAATGGGGTCGCCCACTGGGCTGCCTGATTAAAATGACACACACCTTTGATCCCAGAGCAAGGTGACCAGGCTGCCCCCCCCCCCCCCCCCCGAGGGATATGTAGGGGACGTGTGTGTGATTCACTCGGCTGTGTGCTGCGATCCACCTCCACACCCCAGAGCCTTCTCACTGGGGGGCTGGACCTCTCAGGTGCAGAACTGGTTGCCTGGTTTCGGGTCCATGGGTATAAAAGACTGCGGAGATTGAAGCTGGAGCCCTTCCAAATATAACATTGTCATGTACAAATAAAGCAAACCGAAACAAAACAGTAAAATGTTTAAACTTTCAATCAGCAGATGTCAGTGCTTCTATAGAAATCCTGCCTAAAACCCCAAAGAGTGAGCAATGCAGACGCAGAAACACGGTGGTTAGGAAACTCCCTAGAAAGGCAGGAACCAGGATCTGAGGGGTGGCCAGTTGTCTTCTGGCTGTGCCGGGTGGAGATTTATAAGAGTACATGACCATTAAGGCAGGATAGTTCTTCAAGATTTTCATACTGTAGATGATGATGATCAGTGGTTAACTTCTTATGGTATAGGTGACGCTTGCGTCCCACTTGGCCAAAAGCCAGGGGAAATGCAGCGCGGCAAATTCAAATAAAATGATATAAAAATCAAACCTTCATTAAATCACATGTAAGATACTCAATTAAAGCCACACTCGTTGTGAATCCAGCCAACATGTCAGATTTTTAAAAAGGCTTTTCGGCGAAAGCATAAGAAGCTATTATCTGATGATAGCACAACAGTAAACAAAGAGGGTAGCAAATTTCAACCCTGCAGGTGCTACACAAAACGCAGAAATAAAATAATACATGCCTTTGACGAGCTTCTTTTGTTGGCACTCATGTCCCATAAACATCACAATTGGTCCTTTTTGTTTGATTAATTCCGTCCATATATATCCAAAATGTCAATTTATTTGTCGCGTTTGATCCAGAAAAAAAACGCTTCCAAATTGAGCAACGTCAATACAAAATATTTCAAAAGTTGCCTGTAAACTTTGCCAAAATATTTCAAACTACTTTTGTAATACAATTTTAGGTATTTTTAAACGTTAATAATCAATCAAATTGAAGACTGGTCTATCTGTGTTCAATACAGGAAGACAACAAACCAAGCTACTTTTCAAGTCTTGCGCAACTCTCAACAGTGTTACGCAGTTCCTAGATGGCCATACTTCTTAATTGCACATATGAATAACCTCAACCAAATTCCAAAGACTGGTGACATCCAGTGGAAGTGGTAGGAACTGAAAACAAGTTCCTAAGAAATATTCTTTCCCAATAACAACTCACTGAACAGACAGAGACCTAAACATTTTTTTTTTAAATTCTGAACGGTTAGTCCTCTGGGTTTTGCCTGCTACATACGTTCTGTTATATTCACAGACATTATTTCTGAAGTTTTAGAAACTTCAGTGTTTTCTATCCAAATCTACTAATAATATGCATATCTTATATTCTTGGCATGAGTAGCAGGAAGTTGAAATTGGGCACGCTATTTATCCAAAAGTGAAAATGCTGCCCCCTATACCTTAAGTTAAAAAGGGTGCAACAGGTCAGCACCTCAGGAGTAAATGTCAGCTGGCTTTTCATATCTGAGGGAGGGGAGAGAGGTCTGCGACAAGGTAGGACGTCATGGTTCACCACTTTACGACGTTCCTATGATCGTAAAGTAAACATCTCCAGTATTTAATTTGTCTGAGATAAATAGGTAGATGTGTCAAATATTAACAAAATTAAATGCTTTAATGCTTCTCTTTTTTGAGATGGAAAGTAAAATAAGGTGTGTGTGTGTGTGTGTGTGTGTGTGTAGCCATGTTAAACCAAACCACACTATGACGGTAATGTTTCAGTTGTAAACTCAGCAAAAAAAGAAACGTCCTCACTGTTAAATGCATATATTTTCAGCAAACTTAACGTGTAAATATTTGTATGAACATAAGATTCAACAACTTGAGACAAACTGAACAACTTCCACAGACGTGACGAACAGATAAAATAAAAACAATACTACAACCAAGACGCAGTCAAATTATGAAAACATCAGAATATAGCCTGAACATCATTAATGGCAAGTGTGCTTGATAAAGTGAAAATCAGCACAAACCAATAATTTAATTAATATAAATTGTATTTCAATTATCTGTTATCCTTGTCGATACTGTTAATCTGTATAATCCGGTTAGCTAGGGGTACTGGTTTCTGTATAATCCGGTTAGCTATGGGTACTGGTTTCTGTATAATCCAGTTAGCTATGGGTACTGGTTTCTGTATAATCCAGTTAGCTAGGGGTACTGGTTTCTGTATAATCCGGTTAGCTAGGGGTACTGGTTTCTGTATAATCCAGTTAGCTATGGGTACTGGTTTCTGTATAATCCAGTTAGCTATGGGTACTGGTTTCTGCATAATCCGGTTAGCTAGGGGTACTGGTTTCTGTATAATCCAGTTAGCTATGGGTACTGGTTTCTGCATAATCCGGTTAGCTAGGGGTACTGGTTTCTGTATAATCCAGTTAGCTATGGGTACTGGTTTCTATATAATCCGGTTAGCTATGGGTACTGGTTTCTGTATAATCCGGTTAGCTAGGGGTACTGGTTTCTGTATAATCCAGTTAGCTATGGGTACTGGTTTCTGCATAATCCGGTTAGCTAGGGGTACTGGTTTCTGTATAATCCAGTTAGCTATGGGTACTGGTTTCTGCATAATCCGGTTAGCTAGGGGTACTGGTTTCTGTATAATCCAGTTAGCTATGGGTACTGGTTTCTGCATAATCCGGTTAGCTAGGGGTACTGGTTTCTGTATAATCCAGTTAGCTATGGGTACTGGTTTCTGCATAATCCGGTTAGCTATGGGTACTGGTTTCTGTATAATCCAGTTAGGTAGGGGTACTGGTTTCTGTATAATCCGGTTAGCTAGGGGTACTGGTTTCTATATAATCCGGTTAGGTAGGGGTACTGGTTTCTGTATAATCCGGTTAGCTAGGGGTACTGGTTTCTGTATAATCCGGTTAGGTAGGGGTACTGGTTTCTGCATAATCCGGTTAGCTATGGGTACTGGTTTCTGTATAATCCGGTTAGCTAGGGGTACTGGTTTCTGTATAATCCGGTTAGCTAGGGGTACTGGTTTCTGTATAATCCGGTTAGCTAGGGGTACTGGTTTCTGTATAATCCGGTTAGCTAGGGGTACTGGTTTCTGTATAATCCGGTTAGCTATGGGTACTGGTTTCTGCATAGTCCGGTTAGCTATGGGTACTGGTTTCTGTATAATCCAGTTAGGTAGGGGTACTGGTTTCTGTATAATCCGGTTAGGTAGGGGTACTGGTTTCTGCATAATCCGGTTAGCTATGGGTACTGGTTTCTGCATAATCCGGTTAGCTATGGGTACTGGTTTCTATATAATCCGGTTAGGTAGGGGTACTGGTTTCTATATAATCCGGTTAGGTAGGGGTACTGGTTTCTATATAATCCGGTTAGGTAGGGGTACTGGTTTCTGTATAATCCGGTTAGCTAGGGGTACTGGTTTCTGTATAATCCGGTTAGCTATGGGTACTGGTTTCTGCATAATCCGGTTAGGTAGGGTTACTCTGGTAGGCTCCCCTCACCCGCTAACGACGGTGGAAATGTATGTCTCCTGTACACTTAGGAAGGGTGTTTTCATTCAGCTCAGTGAGGTTCTTTGCTGTATTGACAGAATAACCTTAGGGTTGTCTGTTGTAAAGGTGTCTGCAAAGCAGAAAATATAATGATTCTAAAGACATGGCCATCGTGTGTGTGTGTGTGTGTGTGTGTGTGTGTGTGTGAACTCTGGGTCATTAGCAGTAAAACTGTCTCTCCCTGCCTACACATCCATTGTTAAAATAAAAGCGTTCCACTAATTTGAAGCCTGAACTCGCACTGTACACAGACTGCAACACACACAAACTGATGATTCGAGACCTAAACATTGAAGCACTGTCTCTCAGCCGAGTGATTAAGACATTGCGCCCAGTGGGGGGCGTCAGGTGGTCATGCGGGGAGTGGAGACCCCTGGGGACAGAGCACACAGCAGGGGTCACAGCGTGACATCTCACCCGTGCCATTGAGCTTAATATCTGTGAAGGAACTGCTGAAACACAGAGTATAATCAGCGTCAGCCTCTTCAACATCCGTTAGGTACCAACCAGGCTTTAGCATTAACACCATCTAACGGGAAATTAACTAAACCCACAACACTATCCATAGTTATTAATCTATATGTTGCATAACTTTTTGTTGCCTGCTGGGTTTTTGTGTTAAGTGCATTTCAGTGGGTGGTTGCAATGACTAATTGTGTATTATAGCTGTGATCTAAAGCAGGGAAACACTAAAATGGCGAAACCTCAATCCATTTGACACCTGGACGTGTGAATGTACAGTATCTAGCTGTGGAGTGTTACGTGTTGAGTGGAACCTTTTCTCTGTTGTGCCCTGTTTGATTTCCTCACTGGAATCTATGTCCAGTTGCAGTGGTGGGCAAGTAGATATGCTGCCAGATCTCTGTTACTGTTGCTCCAAAATGGTGGTGGCTCAAGAGGAAGTGGCTGTGAGGGAATAAATACTGTGTGCGTAACAGAGCAGTACCTAGTGTGATTGCTTGCTTATCGACGATAATGGACTTGATTTATTTAGCGCTTTTCCAGGTGCCCAAAGCCCTGTATATCAGTACTGTAGTAGTTTAAGTGAGCACTTAAATCACCAACCACCCCAAGAAGTCATTTTGATGTCGCTGCTAATTCACATCAAGAACAATTAGGAAAGAGAAAAATACAGTACAGAAAAGCCATGGTGTCGTTGATGCATAGTGTGTCCGAAATGGCACCCTTCTCCCTATATAGTGGACTTTTGACCAGAGCTATGGACTCTGGTCAAAATAAGGGTGGCAGGTAGCCTAGTGGTTAGAGCTTTGACTAGTAACCGAGAAGTTGTCAGCTCTGGGATTCGATCTTGCAAGGTAAAACTTGTTGTTTTGCCCCTGAACAAGGCAGTTAACCCACTGTTCCTAGGCCGTCGTTGAAAATAAGAATTTGTTCTTAACTGACTTGCCTGGTTAAATAAAATGTAGGGAATTGGGTGGTCAAAAGTGTATTATATAGGGTGTCATTTTCCTGTTCTTTCTCTCAATTCAATTAAAATCAAAGGGCTTCATTGGCATGGGAAATGTGTTTACATTGCCAAAGTGACAACAGAGCAACCTGTCATCCCAGTTATTGGCTCAGATCCTCCTGTGAGGACTAGCTTTCCCTGCTGGTAGCATTACACACCAACACCACAGAGAACCCCTAGCTGCCATTCTACCTGTCGGGAACCAATAGCCATCCATCTGTCCACCCTGTCGTCCAGTGTTGCTTGAGTCCTCTTTAGAACAGCCTTGTAGTCTTCCAACATTTGTAGTTTGTTTGAATGGTCTTCAATGCGCAACAACCTAATTTAAAGGTATCTGGTAGACAGTGGCGACCCCCCCCCCCCTTTTTTTTCCTAGCACTTTTTTCATTTGATGCCTGTTTTGCATGTTATTTTGGCATTAATACATGTAACATCAGTTTGCAAACAATGTAAAAACATTTTTTAATAATGCCACATACATACTTGGTCTTTTTTTGCTTTCTTAAGGCAGCTCCAAAATGCAGGTGTCTTCAGCCTCGCTCTGTGCTTTCTGTGGCGGAAAATACAGAGCTTAGGGGTTGGTAATGTTCTCTAGTTGGGCCGTGATTGGCTCAGTGTTCTGTCACTCATGGGGACACTACGTCACCGCCAAATCTAAGGGTGAAGCTTCAGAATTTAAGCCACTTGGATGCTGCCGTAGTTACATTAGAAGTTCCCATCCAAGAAGGCTCAAGGTCATTGGCCACAGATAATTTTGTCAAATCACGTTATATCTACAGCAGCTTGATTGGACTGATCATGTCAACATGTATACTCTCAATCTTAGCTAGCAAGCTAGCAGTCATCATCATGAATCAAGTTGACAAGCTACTGGCATACACTTTTTAATACTTGTCATATGAAGAGAAATAATGAAGAGAAATTATAGATAAAACATCAGTGCTCATCGGCCATTGGACATTAACATTACACAACAAGTTGGAAGTCGCAAATTCAACAATGAGTGGTTTGGAATGAATCAATGGCTAACTGCAAGCATTGCAAAGTAATCACTGGCCTGCTATTCAGTGGAGTGGGTGTGTGGTCCCCTTTCTGGGTTTAAGGGTCACTTTACCAAACTTAAAAGGATAAACATTCAGCATTGACCATGATGTCAATCCAGCATGACATCTGCTGCTCTCAAAACAACTGGAAAGTCAGAAGTGGGAAATCTAATTTCAGTGAGTTCAAGACAACTGGGAACTCCGACTGGGAAAATACGTTTTTGAACGGTTATCCAATTCAAATCAAATTTTATTTGTCACATACACATGGTTAGCAGACGTTAATGCGAGTGTAGCGAAATGCTTGTGCTTCTAGTTCCGACAATGCAGTAATAACCAACAAGTAATCTAACTTATACACAGTGTAAGGGGATAAAGAATATGTACATAAGGGTGCATAAGGATACATAAGGATATATGAATTGGAAGTCGGGAACTCAGACCTCTTCCTAGAGCACCGACCTGAAGATCACTGACATCATCATGATTCTTGAATGCACCATAAATCGAGAGAATACCAGTCTTTGATGACAAAATTTGCCCACAAAGGACCACTGCGCCACCTTCCTGTTCAAGTGAGCACAACACAAGGTGAGTTCAAAAGTGTTGTATGCTGCTACAAAAATGATGTAATATGCCAAGGGGACATGTATATACTGTAGTACTAAGTATACAGTACCAGTCAAAAGGTTGGACACCTACTCCTTCCAGGGTTTTTCTTTTGTTACTGTTTTCTACATTGTAGAACAATAGTGAGCACATCGAAACTATGAAATAACACAGAATCATGTAGTAACCAAAAGAGTTCTTCCAAGTAGCCACCCTTTGCCTTGACTGCTTTGCACACGCTTGGCATTCTATCAACCAGCTTCATGAGGTAGTCACCTTGAATGCATTTCAATTAAGTGTACCTGGTTAAATGTACATTTGTTGAATTTCTTTCCTTAATGCGTTTGAGCCAATCAGTTGTGTGACAAGGTAGGGGTGGTATACAAAGATAGGGCTATTTGGTAAAAGACCGAGTCCATATTATGGCAAGAAAAGCTATAAGCAAAGAGCAACGACAGTCCATTACTTTACTGTCATGAAGGTCTGTCAATACGCATCATTACAAGAACTTTGAAAGTTCAGTCGCAAAAACCATTAAGCGCTGTGAAACTGGCTCTCATGAGGACCGCCACAGGAAAGGAAGGAAGAGTTACCTCTGCTACAGAGGATAAGTTCATTAGTTACTGGCCTCAAATTGCAGCCCAAATAAATGCTTCGCAGATTTCAAGTAAGACATCAACTGTTCAGAGAAGACTGCAAAGGCCTTGCTGAAGGGCACCAATAAGAAGAATAGACTTGCTTGGGCAATGGAGATCTGTCCTTTGGTCTGATGAGTCCCAATTTGAGATTTTTAGTTCCAACTGGTGTCTTTGTGAGACGCAGAGTAGGTGAACGGATGATCTCCACATGTGTGGTTCCCACAGTGAAGCATGGAGGAGGTGTGACTTGTTGGTGATTTATTTCAAGTTTAAGGCACACTGGACATTAACAGCATGGCTACCAAAGCATTGTGCAGTGATACACTATCCCATCTGGTTTGCACTTAGTCCCACTATCATTTGTTTTCATACACACCTCCAGACTGTGTATGGCTATTTGGGGAGAGTGATGGCATGCAGCATCAGATGACCTGGCTTCCACAAATCACCTGACCTCAACCCAATTGAGATGGTTAGGGATGATTTCACACTTTTTTAAACTAGGTAAGTCGGTTAAGAACAAGTTCTTATTTTCAATGAAGGCTTAGGAACAGTGGGTTAACGGCCTTGTTCATGGGCAGAACGACAGATTTTTACTTTGTCAGCTCGGGGATTTGATCTTGCAACCTTTCGGTTACTAGTCCAATGCTCTAACCACTAGGCTACCTGCCGCCCATATGATTCCATATGTTATTTCCCAGTTTTGATGTCTTCACTATTATTCAACAATGTCTAAAATAGTAAAAATAAAGAAACCCTTGAATGAGTGTGTCCAAACTTCTGACTGGGATTGTATGTTGTGTCATAAGCTGTTAGTAGCCCATGTGCCTCACCCTAATAATTTGGTCCCTTTTCCCCTTCTAATTTCACCTACTGTTCTGACTTGGTGGTGTACATGTAGCCTACAGTATAGCCTGTTTTAGAGAAATGTAATCAGAATATTGTAAGAGCTTTCATTGTCTGCTTATGCCTCTTTATTTATCCTACGGTTCTGACTTGGGGTACAGGGAGAATACTGTAAGAACAGCTATGTTCCGAATTCTGTCGAGGTACATTTAGAAAGTGCTGAACAAATCGTTATTGACTACGTCCGTCCTAGCGCGCTCATTAACGGACTGCCTTTTATCCACTCGTCGTCCCCTTATGCCATAGTTTGTAGATCTCAAAAGCCAGTAGAAACCACATTTGTTTAAGCAAGTCAGCCATATCAGCTATGTTTATAAGTCCGTAAATGAGGCTGAATGAACTGTTTCACTGCCAGACAAGGCTCTGCTGATAGCCAGGTGTCGCAGTGGTAAGGTGTTGGGACTTGTGTGGGCACCGTTTGTCAAAGTTATGTATTGTTTAGTGTTGTATAGATTTCTATGCTAAAATCACCACTGCTGGTAGAAGTAAATTGATACCTAAACAGGAATTTAATCTTATATCTGAAATGAATTCATGAATTTGATGGTATAATAGTAAAGCCCTTTCAAAACAGCATGGGCAACACTATGGAAGTAAAGCACAAGTGGCTGCCACTTTCACAGCAAATTCTATTTTGTTCCATTTAGTTAAATTACTAGCCTCAGATTACATAGCTTATATAAGTATATTCTCAACATTGAATGGGCCAACCTATTTCTATCTCAATTAGGCAGTGTTATTAGGACTGTGTGTTTAATCCATGCAGGGCCGACACTGGTAAGGGAGTGATTTCCCTGCTCTGAACAGTCCTGCTGCTAAATGTTCATTACATCTCCTCTAACTACCCAATGTCCTCGACTGAAATAAGAGGTCCCTCTGTTAGGGGAATTATCTGAAAAATTATTCAAATGTTCTGTTTTATCATTTACGGTCAACTGGCCAACTGAGTGAAAATTTACTCTGAAATAATTGCTGAATATCAGCCGGCCCATTGCACCGCAGTGTTCTTTATATATCTCCTTATTTTGACATAGGTTTTAATGGCCCACTGCGGAGTGCAACTCATTACCCAGCACATATCTCTATCCTACATATGTAGAGGAACGTCTGATGTTATATGGTATTTTTCACTGCTGTTCAGCAGTGTGGGTAAGGGAGGCAGAGACCGGGATGTTGGCTGTTTAGGGCTGTAGTCTGCTGGAGGTGTGAATAGAATAACTGTGCAGCACAATCTGTTCTGCTTCCTCAACAATCAGTGCCACTTCAGACATTTATGTACTGACATATCTGGCAGTACTGTAGCTTTCTAGCGTTTGTACAGTATGACCTTGCAGTAGTTAAAATGCTTATTTCCAATGGCTTATGACAATAGACGCCAACAGGGCTAATTAGGTTAAGTCTTATCCTCCCAGGAAATGATTTGATAAATGAATTAATTCAACAAACCATTTGATTTATATTCAGTTGAAGTCAAAGTTTACATCCAATTAGGTTGGCTGTAACAAAATGTTCAACCACTCCACAAATTTCTTGTTAACAAACTATAGTTTTGGCAACTACTTTGTGCATGACAAGTAATTTTTCCAACAATTGTTTAGACAGATTATTTCACTGTATCACAATTCCAGTGGGTGAGAAGTTTACATACACTAAGTTGACTGCCTTTAAACGGCTTGGAAAATTCCAGAAAATTATGTCATGGCTTTAGAAGTTTCTGATAGGCTAATTGACGTCAATTGGAGGTGTACCTGTGGATATATTTCAAGGCCTACCTTCAAACTCAGTGCCTCTTTGCTTGACATATACAGTGGGGCAAAAAAGTATTGTGCAAGTTCTCCCACTTAAAAATATGAGGCCTGTAATTTTCATCATAGGTACACTTCAACTATGACAGACAAAATGAGAAGAAAATCCAGAAAATCACATTGTAGGATTTTTAATGAATTTATTTGCAAATTATGGTGGAAAATAAGTATTTGGTCACCTACAAACAAGCAAGATTTCTGGCTCTCACAGACCTGTAACTTCTTTAAGAGGCTCCTCTGTCCTTCACTCGTTACCTGTATTAATGGCACCTGTTTGAACTTGTTATCAGTATAAAAGATACTTGTCCACAACCTCAAACAGTCACACTCCAAACTCCACTATGGCTAAGACCAAAGAGCTGTCAAAGGACACCAGAAACAAAATTGTAGACCTGCACCAGAATGGGAAGACTGAATCTGCAATATGTAAGCAGCTTGGTTTGAAGAAATCAACTGTGGGAGCAATTATTAGGAAATGGAAGACATACAAGACCATTGATAATCCCCCTCGATCTGGGGCTCCACACAAGATCTCACCCCGTGGGGTCAAAATGATCACAAGAACCACACGTGGGGACCTAGATAATGACCTGCAGAGAGCTGGGACCAAAGAAACAAAGCTTACCATCAGTAACACACTACGCCGCCAGGGACTCAAATCCTGCAGTGCCAGACGTGTCCCCCTGCTTAAGCCAGTACATGTCCAGGCCCGTCTGAAGTTCGCTAGAGAGCATTTGGATGATCCAGAAGAATATTGGGAGAAAGTCATATGGTCAGATGAAACCAAAATATAACTTTTTGGTAAAAACTCAACTCGTTGTGTTTGGAGGACAAAGAATGCAAAGAACACCATACCTACTGTGAAGCATGGGGGTGGAAACATCATGCTTTGGGGCTGTTTTTCTGCAAAGGGACCAGGACGACTGATCCGTGTAAAGGAAAGAATGAATGGGGCCATGTATCGTGAGATTTTGAGTGAAAACCTCCTTCCATCAGCAAGGGCATTGAAGATGAAACGTGGCTGGGTCTTTCAGCATGACAATGATCCCAAACACACTGCCCGGGCAACGAAGGAATGGCTTCGTAAGAAGCATTTCAAGGTCCTGGAGTGGCCTAGCCAGTCTCCAGATCTCAACCCCATAGAAAATCTTTGGAGGGAGTTGAAAGTCCGTGTTGCCCAGCAACAACCCCAAAACATCACTGCTCTAGCGGAGATCTGCATGGAGGAATGGGCCAAAATACCAGCCAGTGTGTGTGTGAACCTTGTGAAGACTTACAGAAAACGTTTGACCTCTGTCATTGCCAACAAAGGGTATATAACAAAGTATTGAGAAACTTTTGTTATTGACTTTTACTTATTACAATTTTCAAAATAAATTCATAAATCCTACAAGGTGATTTTTCTGGATTTTTTTTCTTCTCATTTTGTCTGTCATAGTTGAAGTGTACCTATGATAAATTACAGGCCTCATCTTTTTAAGTGGGAGAACTTGCACAATTGGTGGCTGACTAAATACTTTTTTGCCCCACTGTATATAGAACTGTTTGGTCATAATGACCATTGTTATGTTTGGAGGAAAAAGGGGGAGGCTTGCAAGCTGAAGAACACCATCCTAACTAACCGTGAAGCATGTGGGTGGCAGCATCATGTTGTGGGGGAGCTTTGCTGCAGGACAGACTGGTGCACTTCACAAAAATAGATGGCATCATGAGGCAGGAAAATTGTGGATATGTTGAAGCAACATCTCAAGACATCAGTCAAGAAGTTAAAGCTTGGTTGCAAATGGGTCTTACAAATGGACAATGACCCCAAGCATACTTCCAAAGTTGTGGCAAAATGGCTTAAGGACAACAAAGTCAAGGTATTGGAGTGGCCATCACAAGGCAATGCTACCAAATACTAATTGAGTGTGTGTAAACTTCTGACCCACTGGGATGGTGATGAAAGAAATAAATGCTGAAATAAATCACTTTATTTTGACATTTCGCATTCTTAAAATAAAAGTGGTTATGCTAACTGACCTAAGACACAGAATTTTTACTATGATTAAACGTCTGGAATTGTGAAACTGGGTTTAAATGTATTTGGCCAAGGTGTATGTAAACTTCCGACTAACTAGATACGCAGTTCATCACACTTTTCTAGATCCATGGGTCGTCCACAATCAAAGCAAACATAAATAGCTTTAGTTTTTATAAAAGAGAATCTGGTCCTACTGATACATTAGGGAAGTAAAGGGAATACCTCGGAGGCAGTAATCACTCTTCTAGATCCACGGACTGTCCATGTGCTGCCTGTGTAGTAAAATGGAAACCGATCCACACACAGATTTATGGACAGGACATGTGCCTTGCACATGTCAAGCCAACGTTATAAGGGGGAAAAAGGGGTTGCTCCAATTCAGGAAACCTGACGAAGTGCATTCCTACCACAGTATAAAATTTAATATAATTGTAAAGTTGTTTTTGAGAGAAAACGGGCAGCTGTTTTTGGGTTTTCCCAGCAGGCTGATTTTAATAGGCATAACACCAAACTAATAGACCAATGAATGTTGTTTTGTAAGAAAGGATCACACAGAGAACAGACAGACCAGTCCTGTATCCTCCCACACACTTCCATGCCATGAGGAATATGAAAACCAGACTTTAAAGAAACTCAAACAAATAAACTAGCAAATAAAAAAAGTATATTCTAAAAGTATATTTCATGAGCTGAAATAAAAGATCCCAAAAATCTTCCATTATGCACAAAAATCTTATTTCTCAAATTTGGTGCATATTTGTTTACATCCCTGTTAGTGAGCATTTCTCCTTTACCAAGATAATCCAACCACCTGACAGGTGGTATATCAAGAAGCTGATTAAACAGCGTGATCTTTACAATACAAGGCCACTAAAATGTGCAGTTTTGTCACAACACAATGTCACATTTATGTCTCTAGTTGAGGGAGCATGCAATTGGCATTCTGACTGCTGCAGGAATGTCCACCAGAGCTGTTTCCAGAAAATATTTATTTCTCTACTATAAGCCGCTTCCGACGTCATTTGTAGAGAATTTGGCAGCACATCCAACCGGTTTCACAACCTCCGACCACATGTAATCACAACAGCCCAGGACCTCCACATCCAACTTTGAACAGATCACAGTCAATAGCCTGATCAACTATATGCTAAGGAGATGTCGTGCTGCATGAGGCAAATGGTGGTCACCAGATACTGACTGGTTTTCTGATCCACGCCCCTACTTTAAAAGTTATCTATAACCAACAGATGCATATCTGTATTCCCAGTCATGTGAAATCCATAGATTAGGGCCTAATGAATTTATTTCAATTGACTGATTTGTGACCCATCGCCTCGATCTTATCTAGCAAAATTTGAAATGGTGTTATGGCCATTGGATAAAAGCAGAGACCCAGAGCTTCAAAATGGTATATCATACACTGCAGTTGAGGTGCAATGGGAAAGTAATTCTGCTTTGAAATTAGATAAACTTGTAACCCCACTTTTAAGAAAATTGCCCCTGAATGTTTTGGTACATCTACTGGAGAGCTCTTCTTTGTCTACACCTATTCAGCATCATTCACACCCTCTTAAGCCTTAGCCTCACCAATCTCTTTACAATAAGGAAAAACTCCTGGTAAAAAGACTTTATCTAGTCCTTGGTCTATATCGTAATCTGACTTTAAAGTGTCCAGATAAAAATATTATTAGATGCTTACCCAGACACTTGTCTAAATTGATGAGTGAAAAAGACTGAAATAAATGCTGTAACCCCCCCCCCCCCCCCCCCCACATCTAGCTAAGTGGATGAGTCACTAGTGTCTAAATATGTACACATGTTCATGAAATACAATAGATGGCCATAATCACCCCCAGACACACTTGGCTAACTTGATGGTTCATGTAAACTTCATCTTGCAAAGTGGAGTCTGTTTACGTAACTGGCTACATGTCTAAACAAACGAACCATAATCACAACCCTTAGCCACAGTACAAATGGATTGTCATAGCTTTCTACTATGCATGAAATGCTGGAGTATGACACTGTAGGTAGCTAAAGCTAGTTAGCTAACATTTGGCTATAACTAGCAATGCAAATGGTTTTCTGACATACAAATAATATTACTACACAGTTCATACATGTAAAGTGAGCCAGCAAGCTAACATTCGTTAGCTAGTTAACGGTACGCTTTAACTTGCAATGAAAACAACTTTGACAAAATTCAAAACTTATATCTTAGAATGTAGCTAGACTCTTACCTGCATACATGGATGAATGCTTCACGGCAGCGTGTCTTTTCCGTTTGGTTTGTAGCTAGCTACAACTGGTTTGGCCTGTTATGTCAAGTCACTCCCGTTCACATTGACTTTGTGCAGAAAAGTAGTCCATCACAACTTTTTCCCACTGATCTTTGTCGATTCTTTGCAGCAATGTTGTTGCGAGCAGGAGCAAGCACTTTCGCAGGTCTCTATGGCTATCTTCTATCTTTAATAAAGCTGCGGTAGCAAGGATTATCTACACATACTGAGCAGCTCATGTTATAGACAGAAGCGTGCTACACGACAGACCAATCCGAACTCGTCTCTTGGCATGTCCAGCCCATGCATTATCTCAGCCAATCAGGGCTAGTAGGAAGGTTCCAGACTTTTTCCGTGGTAAAATAAACTAGGCTCTTAATTTAACAATTGTATTCATATTGATGGCATACAGGTTTGTTATTCAGGCACATGAAAGTTCACATGTTCCAGAAGGCATTCTGCCAAAAAACACGTTAAGAAAAAGTAACACATTTTTTAACACGTTCAAGTGCCTCTACTGTGAAGTAGTGACCTGCAACATTTGCCTAGCGGGTCACTTTTCCTTATGAACTGTAACTCAGTCAAGTCTTTTAAATTGTATGTTGCGTTTATTTTTGTTCAGTGTAGAATTTGGATGGTCCTCATTTATTTGCAAAACACGAGTTAATGCAGGATGGGATTAATTAGAACAGATTTTATCAATAAATTAATTTGACATTCTGTTTATGTATGTGGCGTGCTATTATTGTGTTGGCTAATGTGTTGATTTATTTTTTTTAAATGTGTTTTTTAAAATGTGTTTCAATACATCACCATCTAATTTTGATTCAGCTAATTAGTTATTTCTCTCTGTCTGGATTTGTTGTTTGGAATGTTTGAATCTTTTATACTTCTCACACATTTTGTTCAGAAAGAAAGCAACCACAACTAAATGAAATGAATTCTACCATTTTTAGAGCCATTCTCCCCTGTCCTCTTCCTCAGTATTGATCCTCTGCTCAGAGTATCAGAAACATTCTCCCTTGGAGTGATGCGGCAGGGTCACTACCCTTCTACCCCTCTACCCCGCCGTTTCTTCTGGCCGAACCCCCAGACCAAGGCAGATGTCATCCACAGTGCCCCACTATTTCACCCTCTTCACATCTTTTCTTTCATTTAATTTAAAATATATATTTTTACCAGTTGGTTTAGCTGCCACTCTGGGTCTGAGAAGAGGGCACTTGTTTTGGCAGTAGAAATCAATAGCCATTACAGGGTAGGGAAATGGGGCTTCTCTCTGTGTCAATCTGGCCCTGTGCCTGACAGCTTGCCCTGCCTGATGGCTGTCATCTTACTTAATTGCTTTGCTAATATCATCTGCTACTCTGACTGGAACTGGGTCAGCAAAGCCCTTTTGGATCAGGCCCGGATATGACGCTGTCCCTATACTCTAGTTATTTTACTATGGGCCCCCGTATTGTTATTTTGGGACATAGGCCTACTCATTATGTTAGGCTTTGCTCAATTCAACTCGAAACATTCAAAACTTAAGAATTCTTTATTTAACTTGGCAAGTCAGTTAAGAACATTCTTATTTTCAATGACTGCCTAGGAACAGTGGGTTTACTGCCTTGTTCATGGGCAGAACGACAGATTTTTACTTTGTCAGCTCTGGGATTTGATCTTGCAACCTTTCGGTTACTAGTCCAACGCTCTAACCACTAGGCCACCTATTATCGTGCTGGGTCTGCACCCGGCATTGAATCAGTAAAACAAGGTTTTTGGTGAAGAACAAGAATTTTGAAGTAGTTTAGTGGTTTTACATCAGAAAACTGAATGCCAGTTTTGATTGAATAGTTTAGGGCAGTGGTTCTCAAACTTTTTATAGTCCCGTACCCCTTCAAACATTCAACCTCGAGCTGCGTACCCCCTCTAGCACCAGGGTCAGCACACTCAAATTTTTTGTTGTTGCCATTATTGAAAGCCCACCACACACGCACTGTGAGATACATTTATACATAAGAATGAGTGCGGTTGTCGTCACAATCGGGCTCGAGGGAAGTGACAGAGTTCTTATAGGACCAGGGCACAAATAATAATAATCAATAATTTTGCTCTTTATTTAAACATCTTACATATAAAACATTATTTGTAAATGGTGAATAACTCACCACAGGTTAATGAGAAGGGTGTGAATAACTCACCACAGGTTAATGAGAAGGGTGTGAATAACTCACCACAGGTTAATGAGAAGGGTGTGAATAACTCACCACAGGTTAATGAGAAGGGTGTGAATAACTCACCACAGGTTAATGAGAAGGGTGTGAATAACTCACCACAGGTTAATGAGAAGGGTGTGAATAACTCACCACAGGTTAATGAGAAGGGTGTGAATAACTCACCACAGGTTAATGAGAAGGGTGTGAATAACTCACCACAGGTTAATGAGAAGGGTGTGAATAACTCACCACAGGTTAATGAGAAGGGTGTGAATAACTCACCACAGTTTAATGAGAAGGGTGTGAATAACTCACCACAGGTTAATGAGAAGGGTGTGAATAACTCACCACAGGTTAATGAGAAGGGTGTGAATAACTCACCACAGGTTAATGAGAAGGGTGTGAATAACTCACCACAGGTTAATGAGAAGGGTGTGAATAACTCACCACAGGTTAATGAGAAGGGTGTGAATAACTCACCACAGGTTAATGAGAAGGGTGTGAATAACTCACCACAGGTTAATGAGAAGGGTGTGAATAACTCACCACAGGTTAATGAGAAGGGTGTGAATAACTCACCACAGGTTAATGAGAAGGGTGTGAATAACTCACCACAGGTTAATGAGAAGGGTGTGCTTGAAAGGATGCACACAACTCTACAATGCTGTATTGGAGAGAGTCTGTCTTACATTTTACACACAGTCTGTGCCTGTATTTAGTTTTCATGCTAGTGAGGGACGAGAATCCACTCTCACAAAGGTACGTGGTTGCAACGGGTATCAGCCGATTTGCCAAGGCAGGATACTCCGAGCACAGCCCAGACCTCTGGCAGTGGCTTCTGATTTTAAATTCAATTTTCACAGAACCGCTTGTTGCAATTTCAATGAGGCTCGTCACATTGGCATAAATGGATCGGAAGACAGGCACAGGAATGCACAATAGGGGTTTTTATTTCCCAAATTACAGCGTGCCATGTACAGGCACGGGGACGAAGACCAAACAAACCCGTATACAAAACACAGGGTAGATGCCCAAACAAAAGAGCGAGGAGAACCTCGAATAAATAACACAAGTGCACAATGATCCGAGAGCAAAAACAACACAGCACAGGTACTCACACAACCAACGGACATTGGAACAATAATTGACAGCCCAATGGAAACCAAAGGGCACATTTTAAACAATTACAATCAGTGGGAATGGGGACCAGGTGTGCATAATGACACAGTTCCCGGAAAGATCCGTGACAGCTCTCTTGTTCAGATATCGGTGAGTGGACTGGAGGCAGGGCATGAAAGGGATAACGAATCCAGTTTTGTGTCATCCGTTTCGGGAATGTACCTGCGTAATTGTGCACCCAACTCATTCAGGTGCTTCGCTTCATCACATTTTACATTGTCCGTAAAAAATCATACAATGATAGAAAACCTGTGTTTTCCTTGTTAATGCAGACAGAGAAGAGCTCCAACTTCTTAGTCTCAATTTTGTCCCGCACATTGAATATAGTTGTGGAGAGTCCCTGTAATCTTAGATTCAGATCATTCAGGCGAGAAAAAACATCACCCAGATGGGCCAGTTGTGTGAGAGATTCGTCATCATGCAAGTGGTCAGACACGTGAACTTTAAGCTCGTCTCTCAATTCAAATAAACGTGTCAATACTTTGCCCCTTGATAACCAGCGCACTTCTGTATGTTGTAAAAGCGTAACATGGTTGCTGCCCATATCATTGCATAGTGCAGAAAATACACGAGTTCAGGGGCCTTGCTTTAAAGTTAACCATTTTCACTGTGGTGTCCAAAACGTCTTTCAAGCTGTCAGGCATTCCCTTGGCAGCAAGAGTCTCTCTGTGAGAGCTCCACCATAAAACTGTAGGCCTACATATGTGTGCTCTTCTGAAGCCCAAGTCCTTTGAGCTAGTGTTCCTTGTTTACGTTCTCAGCGTAGACTACAGGTAGCCATTTTAAACAACCTAGCCTCAGTATAGACGAGGGAGGAGTGTCTAGTAGTCCTGTCAGTCTTAGGGCCCATGGCCAGGAATTACCAAGACCTCACTCTGGGAGAATAAGAAAATACCTTTGCAGGTTTGAGGCTGATGAAGTCCCTTGTGGTTGAAACGTTGCTAATAAACTACAAGAGCATCTTAAAAATATATATTTTTCCTGTTCTACCATGATATTTAAGTTTGTTGGGTGTGCTTACACTGTTTTCGTTCTGAGGGGAAAATGTCTTTATAGTTACAGGCCGACACTTGAAAAGACCTAGTCTGAGCATAGACGAGGGACGAGGGGCTAGTAGTCCTGTTGACGGCGGGAGGGCTTGGAGCCAGTAACAGTCAAGGCTTGATTCTTTCCCCTCTTGTTTAATGGAGCGTGCAGAGGCCCATAGTGTTCTTGCTGCTGCTCTGGACCTACTTGTTGAGTCAAAATGGCCTCTGTCCTTCCTTTCTGCGATAGGCACAGTGGAACAATAAGACCAAGGTAGAACAGCTGGACAAGCCATTTGAGTAAAGAGGCTTCCTGCAGGTTACTGCTGTTGTCGACTCTCTGCACCCCCACTCCCTACTCACAAAATAAAGACTTCCCTTTCATGGCCATAAAAGGACACAAACCTGGCATCAATGCCATTACAGGTCACTCCAAGGTGTTATGATGGAGTGCCGTATTCAGACGTATAAACTCACCATATAGCCCTAATGGATTCCCAGAGGTAGGCCTAATATTAGTTTTCACACCTACAGGCCTTTAGGAGCATTGGCAACCTTATGCTGGATTTAAACATATAGGACTGACCCCGACCTTACTGAGCTAGTTCAAATGTTTTTCTTTGCCATCCCAGTAAAGCTTGGCTTGGCTAAGTTTGGTCCTATAGTGTGAATCAGACAATACAGTAAGCTAACAGGCTACTTGACTTTATCAGTGCCCTGCCCAAGAGACCAGGGCAGATCATTTCCTACATTCCCCTCACTGTCTCTGTCCATCCCTAATCTTGTGTCTTTTGACCCGCGTCTCTCGCAGATACCAAAGACAATCTGAGCGAAGCACCTTTTGATGGCGGAAAGTGAAAGTCCAGCTGTCGCCTCGACAATGTGTTTGGTTTGGAGGATTCTGGGGGCTGAACAGAATCGGAGTGTTGTGGATAGTGTCGCCACCGGACGGCCTGGGTTGTTTTTTAACTCTTTGTCATGGGAACTTACTGTTGACATCGGTGAATGGTAAAAAGATCTACATTTGTTCACTCACAAAAATTCCTCTAGATCTTAAGAAACTCAGAGACCAATCTAAGAAATCCCTGTCTCTCTCTCTCACTCACTGCTGACCTTGCTCTACAGATTCTATTCAGATGTGAATGCCAAAGCAATCAGACGGAGAGGCATTGACATGTACACCCGGAGGACGCATTTGCGAGTCAAATCCCCCCCGCTATTCTGGCTCGCTGGTAAACAGTATTTTGAAGATGCATTTGTCGAGTAGTGAGGGAGGAAGAGGAGAGACGTATCAGACGGAAACGGAGATTATGACAAGTCTTCCATTAGTAGGATCTTTTCACCGCCTTCTGAAATGGCTTCATTTATATTTATGTGTGTGTTTGACCTGCTGGTAGTTGATATTCATGTGTGTATTTGACCTGCTGGTAGTTGATATTCATGTGTGTATTTGACCTGTTGGTAGTTGATATTCATGTGTGTATTTGACCTGTTGGTAGTTGATATTCATGTGTGTATTTGACCTGCTGGTAGTTGATATTCATGTGTGTATTTGACCTGCTGGTAGTTGATATTCATGTGTGTATTTGACCTGTTGGTAGTTGATATTCATGTGTGTATTTGACCTGCTGGTAGTTGATATTCATGTGTGTATTTGACCTGTTGGTAGTTGATATTCATGTGTGTATTTGACCTGTTGGTAGTTGATATTCATGTGTGTATTTGACCTGCTGGTAGTTGATATTCATGTGTGTATTTGACCTGCTGGTAGTTGATATTCATGTGTGTATTTGACCTGTTGGTAGTTGATATTCATGTGTGTATTTGACCTGTTGGTAGTTGATATTCATGTGTGTATTTGACCTGTTGGTAGTTGATATTCATGTGTGTATTTGACCTGTTGGTAGTTGATATTCATGTGTGTATTTGACCTGTTGGTAGTTGATATTCATGTGTGTATTTGACCTGTTGGTAGTTGATATTCATGTGTGTATTTGACCTGTTGGTAGTTGATATTCATGTGTGTACTGCTGTAAGCCATAGATGGTGTATGTCTTCTTCTGACAATGGCCAATTGAGTCCATCAGTTAGACAGTGGGATGGGCAGTGGTGGCTGGTTCGACCTAGAAACGGAAGAAAACAAATGGGAGGCACAACGTTCTGGCAAAAGGCAACGAGGCGCGGCATCTGAGATTTGTACCACCGTTGAGGCTATTTTTGAACATTCCCCAGGATTATATCAGACTAGCGTTTCCCACTGTGCTAGCCTTGCAAATCCCTGATGTGAGGTGCGATGAAATGTTTTCATTCAAACGTTCTGTGATGTCGGCCAGCGGGGAGGTACAGAACGGCTCAAGCAAAGCAGTTAAGTATATAATAACCTTGTAAAGACATCAGCACTGTGCGTTTGTCTCTGATATTTATTTTTATGAATGGATCAATTCTGCGGTTAAGCAATTGTCAAGGCTTTGTGTGAGGTGTAATCCTCCTAGAATTATGATAACATCCACGGAATTGTGTATGAGTCATATCCCCTATATAGTGCAGTGTACTACTTTAGGCCAGAGTTGTGAGTTGGGCCTACATGGAATAGGGTGCCATTCCATATGGAACCTGGCTGAGGTGAGATGGTGTCATACCGGATGATGATGGACACATCGGGGCGATTTCATTGAGATCAAAACTAGCCGAGTGTTTAACAACTCTTCACGGTGGTCTGGGTAGCAGCCGGGAGAAAATGGATTCTACAGAACATTCTCTGCAGTGGTCCCATTAATCACACTGATGACTGTCATTCCTGGACTATTAAACTTCCTGGACTATTATGTGATATATTTATTATCGTAAATCGATTATAAAGACCATTGAAATTAGGTGACAGAATTGTACGGTTTCCCATCCTCGCCATACACACCCTATACACACTCATCACACACCCTATTCGTTTTAGTGCCTTTTTAGACCTGAATGTAGACAGGTTGACACCCTGAAACCCCCACTGAACAGTTTTCATGGAGCAACCCTATTTGGGTCAACAAATTGTTGACCACATGAATCCAATTAATCCCCCCTATCATCTACAGTATGAGGCATGTAGCTATACATACCAGTCCACATAAGTAGAGTTGAAGTTAAATACCCTCAGTAACAGCACTGGCATTTCAGACCGCTCAACTCCTAGACTTGAGGTCAAGTTTGATAGTGGCGGTCTTAAACACTGTTTTATGATTGGTCTAATTGGAGTGACCAGTCATTAGCCTTGTTTTATTACTCTGGCGCTCCTTCATCCATTTTACGATTCCTTCTGAGCCGAGGACTGTCCTGATGACTCACGTCCTGTATAAGAACGAGAGGTGTGTGTGTGTGTGTGTCATAAGACAACATTGTAAGGACATGATGAGAGGCTTTAGCTTCATTCATCTTTCATTACTCAAGTCCTTCAGTCCTTCTCACCATAATCGAATTTCCCCCTTCTCATCCGCAGACAAAACAAGCTCAGTATTAAGTTAGTTTCCAGAGTCTCGGTGGCATGCTTTATAAAGATGCTCAGAGTATTAGGAGGATTACATTTCTGCCTTTTGACAATGAGGTCTGAAGCGTCCCATTTTAGTCACAAGTCAGCATGCAAGGACGTAATCGAATTTAGAGCTTCTCTTTTTCAACTGCCTTGACTTACTTTTTGACTTACTTTTTGGGTTGTGAGGCTTTTTTTGTATGGTTGTGAAATAGAATGGGACCAAGTCCAATGTGCAGTAGTACTGTACCCAAGTACAATAGTTTATCAGCTCTTTGTTATTAGACATAAATGATTGTCCCTCGGTGAAGATATGATTAACTAAGCAATTTAGTGTTTATTACTGTTGTGTCCAGTCAGTCCCTGATATGATTAAGACAGGTGGGTGTATGAATCAGAGAAGGACTGCGGTGATGGGCAGTTTTGATAAGGTACTCCGTGTGTGTTCATTTGGTTGCAGTGGTAAGCCATTGTGTTTTGGGCAATGGTTTGATACAGGACTTGCTACAGAGAATTGTGGAGGTGGTAGGGGGAGGAGGGTTTAGTTTACAGTTCATTAGTTACATGCACAGGGTCGCAGATGTAATTGAAGGGTACAGTGAAATTCTTAAGTTTCGAGCTCCAACAGTGCAGATCAAAAGAAGTGAATGGGACAAAAATACAAATGATAATATTTACAACTGTAGCAATGATAAATGTCCATTAGGGGGTGGGGGTAAAATGTGCAGGGGGGGTAGGAAGTCCTGTGGGCAGGAGGGGGACAAGGGGGTGTAAGAAGGCCGGTGGGCAGCAGTGGGGGAAGGAAGTCTTGGGGGGCAGGAGGGGGATAAGGGGGGCAGCAGGGGGTGTAAGAAGGCCGGTGGGCAGCAGTGGGGGAAGGAAGTCTTGGGGGGCAGAGGGGGATAAGGGGGGGCAGCAAGGGGTGTAAGAAGGCCGGTGGACAGGGGGGGAAGGAAGTCTGGAGGTGGGGGAGCAGCAGTGTGGGCAGGAAGTCCGGGGGGCAGGAGGGGGACAGGGTGAGCAGGTACAGGACTAGTGGTGGCTAATGGCAGCCTGATGGCATGTTTTTCTGGGGGGGGCCAATCTGTCAGTTTTTGCCATGCTCCTATACTGCCCTTGGCTTGGGTGACTGAGGTCCCTGATGATCTTCTTGGCCTTCCTGCAACACCTGGTGTTGTAGGTGTCCTGGAGGGCAGGCAGTGTGCACCCAGTGGTGTGTTAGGCTGAGCATACCACCCTCTGTAGAGCCTCGCGGTCAGTTGTGGTGGAGTTGCCATACCAGGATGTGATGCAGCCCAGTAGTATGCTCTCTATGGTGCTTCTGTAGAACACTGAGGGCCCCTCTGGGACAGGTCACATTTTTTCAGCCTCCTGAGGTTGAAGAGTCACTGTGGTGCCTTTACCATGGTGTCCATGTGGTTTGAACATTAATTTGAGCTCCTCTAAGAGGATGTATGCTGAGGAACTTAACTCCTTTGACCATCTCCATGGTGGCCTCGTTGATCCTTTGTTTTGCTGAAGTTGAGAGGTTGTGTACCTTGCACCACTCCGTCAGAGTGGCTACCTCCTCTCTTTAGGCTGTCTCGTCGTTGTTGGCAATCGCCTACCACTGTCGTGTCATCAGCGAACTTGAGGGAGTTGAAATTGTGTGGCCATGCAGTCGTGGGTATACAAGGAGTACAGGAGGTGACTGAGGACGCACCCTTGTGGGGCCCCCGTGTTGAGGATCAGTGTGGAGGAGGTAATGTTGCCTAACTTCCCCACCTGGGACTGGCCCGTTAGGAAGTCCAGGACCCAGTTGCATGGGGAGGAGTTGAGTCCCAGGGCAGTGAGCTTTGTGGTGAGCTTAGAGGGCACTATGGTATTGAAGGCTGAGCTGTAGTCGATGAACAGCATCCTCGCGTATACGTTCCATTTATCCAGGTGGGTGAGGGAAGTGTGCAGTACAATGGTGATTGCTTTGTCTGTGGATCTGTCGGGGCGGTAGTATAATTGGAGAGGGTCGAGTGTTACGGGTCGGTAGTGGTGATGTGGTCTTTGACTAGCCTCTTCATGATGATAGAAGCGAGTGTTACAGGTCGGTTGTTGTTCTCACAGGCTCTCCTCGGCGGCTTAGAGTTGTTATGCTCGAAGCATGAGAAAAAGGTGTTAATCTGGTCTGGTAGGGTGGCTTTGGTGTCCGTGACCTAACTGGCTTTCTTGAGGAGGAGGAGCTCTTTTTATTTCTCCTAACACTCAAGGTTACGAATGGGGGTTGGGGAATCTGATCCTAGATCTGTGGTGAAGGGCTGTGCATGCATGTGTGAAAGAACAGAGCTAGGGGTCAGCCTATGAAGCCCAAACCCAATTTCTCCAGAAAGATTGAGACTGGCTGATGCAGGTCATGGGGGTGAACTTGCTCTGGGCAGCCAGTTGAACTCTCCTCTGTTCTCTGCCATCCCAATCACATCAGTCTTGAACCAGACTGACCTTTCTAACCTTTAATGAGGGAAGAAAGGGGTTGAGACTGCAACAGAAGATCTTCTTTTCTTGTTCTCTGGTATTTTAGCGCCACTGTGCTAGAGGGTGTTCGTTGTTTCAGCCCAGCAGACATAGTAGGTTATAGCTAAGGGGAAGTTGACTTTGTCTGATGGGCTTATGATGACATACTAATACACAACACCTTTGTGTGTGTGTGTGTGTGTGTGTGTGTGTGTGTGTGTGTGTGTGTGTGTGTATGCTGTACAATATAAATTATTTATTTATTTGCTGGCAGTACTCACAAACGGATCAATGTCACCTGCTATTTTCAACTGTTCACCTCTTGACCAATCAGGTCATTATTATAGAAGATTATGACTTATTCTCAATTCTATATACCGTAATTGCTGGACTATTAAGCGCAGCTGAATATAAACCGCACCCACTGAATTATAAAAAAATATGTATTTTGTACATAAATAAGCCGCACATGTCTATAAGCCGCAGGTGCCTACCGGTACATTGAAACAAATTAACTTTACACAGCCTTTAAATGAAACACGGCTTGTAACAAAAATAAATAGGCTTTAACGAAACACGGCTTGTAACACAAATTAAAACAGTAGCCTACCAAGAAAGTCATTGGTCACTATCTTCCTCCTCCTGTGCACTGAAACCACTGAAGTCATCTCCTTCGGTGTCGGAGTTGAATAGCCTCAGAATTGCTTCATCCGATGTTGGATCGTTTTCATTTTCGCTCTCGTCACTTTCATCCGGAGGCAAATACCCAGCTGAGCTCAAGCTGCCCCTTCAACACGCAGCAGTCCAGCCTTTCGAAACTCGTTGATGATAGTGGATTTTTTTGACACGCTGTCAGGACCCACTGGCAGACTTGACCATAAGATGCTCTTCGCCTGCGGCCCGTTTTAGTGAAGGATTTCTCCCCACTTGTCATCCAAGCCTCCCATTGAACAAGGAGCGCCACCTTAAATGCACGATTTACACTGATGTCGAGTGGCTGCAAATACTTTGGGCCATCTGCTTTTCTTCCCTCTGAAAGCTTTTGTTGTCTTTTTGCACTGAGTCAGTTCCTCACGCTGCTGTTTCCAACGTCTTATCATCGACTCATTAAGGCCAAGCTCCCGTGCAGCAGCTCTCTTTCCTTTTCCAACAGCCAGATCGATCGCCTTCAACTTGAAAGCTGCATCATATGCATTTCTCCGTGTCTTTGCCATGATGAGGGTGACAAAATTACTACCGTAATCAGAATGATGTGAAGTTTGAGCGCGCTCGATTTACGTCACATTATGTGACGGTGCTCAGTTTTGGCGGCATGAATCTTGTGAAAGCGGGAAAAATCCATAAATTAGCCGCGTCATTGTGTAAAGGTTCAAAGTGTGGGAATAAAGTAGCGGCTTATAGTCCGGAAATTACGGTATATCAGCCTGCCTGCCCCTTTTAGATGAATTAGACACCTCTTATTTCCATGTTAAGCTGCCGTACTATAGCGTCATGGCAGTAAATGAATGGTAGACATGGTCAGTGTATGTCCAAGCTGGGTGTTTGTCGCAGTAATCCTGTCATGTTTTACACAGTGTCTGTCTGTGTGGGCTGCTGTCTGTGATTCAGATAAACTGTCTGAGATCAATAAGGCCCTAGCCTCTCAGACCATGTCTGACACACACTCGCTCGCGCACACACACACACACACACACACACACACACTCGCACACTAATTCACACGCATACCTTATCTTGAAAATGAAATATTTTAACTTCACATAATTTACCCTGTCTAACGTCTCTGGTTGTGTTTTATGTCTAACTCTAATGATCAAAGCAGAGGTTTGTGTTTAAAGTATATGTGTCTCTTTCTCTTCTCTCTCCTTCGCTCTCACCTGGCAATGCCTACTGAACAGGGCTACCGAAGAGACAACTCTCACCTGGCAATGCCTACTGAACAGGGCTACCGAAGAGACAACTCTCACCTGGCAATGCCTACTGAACAGGGTTTACAATAGATTTGATTTAGATTGTACAGGTCCACCCTCAGCAGTGGTTTTGGTACCTGTTTTGCTTTAAACAATCAGTGTATTTGGTCATTTTTAGATATACAGGGTACAGTTGATGACTTCTTTCATAACGACGACAGCAATCACTTTGCAAAGTGCGCTGCATGGTCAAAGCAGGAGAAGAAAATAAGCTCACTAAAAACATTAGATTTTTCTATATAGTCATTGGTTATGTCATAGCTCATTTTTAAACAATAAATATTGATAAATACCTAATCTGCAAAAATAGAAAGTTCATTAGTGGGTGATGGTGATTTCAGAACCAAAGTGGGGTGACAAAAACAGGCTGCATTGCCCCCCCCCCCCCCATAATCTGATATGGTAGGTAGTGGTAGGTGCTCTTATGGTTCAGATCAGCTGCCTTCATAGTAAATCCATCATAGACATACATAATTCACACATTTGAATATTTGTAGAAATGTTACTAAATACCTGCAGTCAACTTGTGCATTGCATTATGAGATAAAGCAGATTGCGTTCTTCATTTCACCTGTCACATTATTTTACATTATGAAGCATATGTAGTCCCCCAAAACAGTTTCACCAGTCACATGTTTGTTTGTAAATAGCACAACGGGAGTATTAGAGCTGGTGAGTCCATAGTGTTCTGTATCGGCGAGATGATCAACTTACATTTGTATGCAATTCACTACTACATATTTGCAATATCTTATCACGTCTAAGAGCTCTGGATGAGTTATCTGTACAGCTGCCATTTTTTCCCCTGTGCTTCCTACTAGTGTCTTTTTCTCCTCCATTCACCCATCTGCTTGGTGTACACAAGCTGCTCTCCCTTCAGAAAGTCATGTGCAAATTAACACAGTTGTGATACAATTTACAAGCGAAAGTGGACTTTTAAATTTCCACACTCACCGAAAATGACATTGGGTATCTACTAGCTATGCTTGTATAACTTTATGAGCTGGATTTGCTACAGAAGCTAGGAGAGAGACAGGCTGAGAGAGACTAGCGAGATGTGCAAGAGCTACACTAATGGTGAAAAGTTTTAGAACACCTACTAATTGAAGGGTTTTTCTTTATTTTTACTATTTTCTACATTGTAGAATAATAGTGATGATATCATCAAAACTGTGACATAACAGATATGGACTAATGTAGTAACCAAAATAGTGTTAAACAAATCAAAATATATTTTATATTTGAGATCCTTCAAATAGCCACCCTTTGCCTTGATGATAGCTTTACACACTCTTGGCATTCTCTCAACCAGCTTCACCTGGAATGCTTTTCCAACAGTCTTGAAGGAGTTCCCACATATGCTGAGCACTTGTTTACTGATTTTCCTTCACTCTGCGGTCCGACTGAACCCATACCATCTCAATTTGGTTGAGGTCAGGGAATTGTGGATGCCAGGTCGTCTGATGCAGCGCTCCATCACTCTACTTCTTGGTCAAATAGCCCTTAACAGCCTGGAGGTGTGTTTGATCATTGTCCTGTTGAAAAACAAGTAATAGTCCCACTAAGCCCAAACCTTGCTGGTTGAGTGTGCCTTGAATTCAAAATAAATCAGTGTCACCAGCAAAGCACCCCCACACCATAACACCACCTCCTCCATGCTTTACGGTGGGAAATGCACATGCGGTTCACCCACACCGCATCTCACAAAGACACAACAGTTGGAACCAGAAATCTCCAATTTGGACTCCAGGTCTAATGTTCATTGCTCATGTTTCTTGGCCCAAGCAAGTCTCTTCTTATTATTGGTGACCTTTAGTAGTGGTTTCTTTGCAGCAATTTGAAGGCCTGATTCACGCAGTCTCCTCTGAACAGTTGTGGTTGAGATGTGTCTGTTACTTGAACTCTGTGAAACATTTATTTGGGCTGCAATTTCTTATGCTGGTAACTCTAATGAACGTATCCTCTGCAGAAGAGAGCTCTGGGTCTTCCATTCCTGTGCGGTCCTTATGAGAGCAAGTTTCCTCATAGCGCTTGATGGTTTTTGCGAATGCACTTGAAGGAACTTTCAAAGTTCTTGACATTTTCCATATTGACTGACCTTCATGTCTTAAAGTAATAATGGACTGTCAATTCACTTTGCTTACTTGCTGTTCTTGCTATAATATGGACTTGGTATTTTACCAAATAGGGCTCTCTTCTGTATACCCCCCCCCCCCTCACAGCACAACTGATTGGCTCAAAAGCATTAAGCAGGAAGGAAATTCCACAAATTAACTTTTAAGTCGGCATCACTTAATTGAAATACATTCCAGGTGACTACCTAATGAAGCTGGTTGAGAGAATGCAAGAGTGTTGCAAATCTCACTTTGAAGAATCTTTGTTTTAACATGTTTTTGGTTACTACATGATTCCATATGTGTTATTTCATAGTTTTGATGTCTTCATTATTATTCTACAATGTAGAAAATAGTAAAAATAAAGAACCCCTTGAATCAAATTACATTTCTTTATAAAGCCCTTTTTACATCAGCCCATGTCAAAGTTCTGTACAGAAACCCAGCCTAAAATACCAAACAGCAAGCAATGCAGATGTAGAAGCACGGTGGCTAGGAAAAAACTCCCTAGAAAGGCCAGAACCTAGGAAGAAACCTAGAGAGGAACCAGGATCTGAGGGGTGGCCAGTCCTCTTCTGGCTGTGCCAGGTGGAGATTATAACAGAACATGGCTTCACACCTGCATTGCTTGCTGTTTGGGGTTTTAGGCTGGGTTTCTGTACAGCACTTTGAGATATCAGCTGATGTACGAAGGGCTATATAAATAAATTTGATTTGATGGCCAGGTCCGTCCGGGACAAGGTAGCACATCCAGTGAACACGTCATGGTTCCATAGCCACAGGCAGAACAGCTGAAACTGTAGCAGCAGCAGCATGACCAGGTGGACTGGGGACAGCAAGGAGTCATCAGGCCAGGTAGTCCTGAGTAGAGGTCGACCGATTATGATTTTTCAACACCTATACCGATTTGTTGGACCCAAAAAAAGCCGATACTGTTTAATCGGACAATTTTTAAAAATGTATTTATATTTATTTGTAATAATGACAATTACAACAATACTGAATGAACACTTATTTTAATTTAATATAATACATCAATAAAATCAATTTAGCCTCAAATAAATAATGAAACATTCAATTTGGTTTAAATAATGCAACAACAAAGTGTTGGAGAAGAAAGTAAAAGTGCAATATGTGCTATGTAAGAAAGCTAACGTTTAAGTTCCTTGCTCAGAACATGAGAACATATGAAAGTTGGTGGTTGCTTTTAACATGAGACTTCAATATTCCCAGGTAAGAAGTTTTAGGTTGTAGTTATTATAGGAATTATAGGACTATTTCTCTCTATACGATTTGTATTTCATATACCTTTTAACTATTGGATGTTCTTATAGGCACTTTAGTATTGCCAGTGTAACAGTATAGCTTCCGTCCCTCTCCTCACTCCTACCTGGGCTCAAACCAGGAACACATCAACAACAGCCACCCTCAAAGCAGCGTTACCCATGCAGAGCAAGGAGAACAACTACTCCAAGTCTCAGAGCGAGTGACGTTTGAAACGCTATTAGCGCGCACCCCGCTAACTAGCCAGCCATTTCACATCGGTTACACCAGCCTAATCTCGGGAGTTGATAGGCTTGAAGCATTGCTTGAAGCATTGCGAAGAGCTGCCGGCTAAACGCACAAAAATGCTGTTTGAATGAATGCTTATGAGCCTGCTGGCGCCTACCATCACCCAGTCAGACTGCTCTATCAAATCATAGACTTAATTATAACATAATAACACACAGAAATACGATCCTTAGTATATTAATATGGTCGAGTCCGGAAACTATCATCTCAAACAAAACGTTTATTCTTTCAGTGAAATACGGAACCGTTCTGTATTTTATATAACGGGTGGCGTCCATAAGTCTAAATATTCCTGTTGCATTGCACAACCTTCAATGTTATGTCATAATTACGTATAATTCTGGCAAATTAGTTCGCAACGAGCCAGGCGGCCCAAACTGTTGCATATACCCTGACTCTGCTTGCAATGAACGCAAGAGAAGTGACACAATTTCACCTGGCTAATATTGCCTGCTACCCTGGATTTCTTTTAGCTAAATATGCAGGTTTAAAAATATATACTTCTGTGTATTGATTTTAAGAAAGGCATTGATGTTTATGGTTAGGTACAGTCGTGCAACTGTGATTTTTTTCGCAAATGCGCTTTTGTTAAATCATCCCCCGTTTGGAGAAGTTGGCTGTCTTTGTTAGGAAGAAATAGTCTTCACACAGTTCGAAATGAGCCAGGCGGCCCAAACCTCTGCATATACCCTGACTCTGTTGCAAGAGAAGTGAGACAATTTTCCTTGGTAAAAATAGTTCATGTTAGCAGGCAATATTAACTAAATATGCAGGTGTAAAAATATATACTTGTCGATTGATTTTAAGAAAGGCATTGATATTTATGGTTAGGTACACGTTGTAGAAACGACAGTCCTTTTTCGTGAATGCGCACCACATCGATTATATGCAACGCAGGACATGCTAGATAAACTAGTAATATCATCAACCATGTGTAGTTAACTAGTGATTATGATTGATTGATAATTTTTTATAAGATCCGTTTAATGCTAGCTAGCCACTTACCTTGGCTTCTTACTGCATTCGCATAACAGGCAGGCTGCTCGTGGAGTGCAATGAAAGGCAGGTGGTTAGAGCGTTGGACTAGTTAACCGTAACATTGCAAGATTTGAATCCCTGAGCTGACAAGGTAAAAATCTGTCATTCTGTCCCTGAACAAGGCAGTTAACCCTAGGCTGTCATTGAAAATAAGAATGTGTTTTTAACTGACTTGCCTATAATTAAATAAAGGTGTTAAAAAAGTTTTTAAAAAGAATTTAAATCGGCCAAATCGGTGTCCAAAAATACCGATTTCCGATTGTTATGAAAACTTAAAATCGACCCTAATTAATCTGCCATTCCGATTAATCGGTCGACCTCTGGTCCTGAGGCATGGTCCTAGGGCTCAGGTCCTCCGAGAGAGAGGAGTGGAGAGGGAGAATATACTTCAATTCACACAGGACACCGGATGAGACAGGAGAAATACTCCAGATATAACAGACTGACCCTAGCCCACAACACAAACTATTGCAGCATAAATACTGAAAGCTGAGAGGGGAGGGGTCGTGAGACACTTTGGCCCTGTCCGACGATACCCCCGGACAGGGCCAAACAGGTAGAATTTAACCCCACCCACTTTATATCCTGCCAAACAGGCAGGGAGACAGCAAGGGCAGTTCGTCGCTCCAGTGCCTTTCCGTTCACCCTCACACCCCTGGGCCAGACTACACTCAATCATAGGGCCTACTGAAGAGATGAGTCTTCAATAAAGACTTAAATGTCGAGACCGAGTCTGAGTCTCTCACATGGATAGGCAGACCATTCCATAAAAATGGAGCACTATAGGATTAAGCCCTGCCTCCAGCTGTTTGCTTAGAAATTCTAGGGACAATTAGGCCTGCCTCTTTTGACCGTAGCATACGTGTAGGTATGTACTGCAGGACCAAATCGGAAATATAGGTAGGAGCAAGCCCATGTAATGCTTTGTAGGTTTGCAGTAAAACCTTTAAATCAGCCCCTAGCCTTAACAGGAAGCCAGTGTAGAGCCATGTTTAGCACAAACTGAAGTTTATTTAGTGCTTTATCTGGGTATCCGGAAAGTAGAGCATTGCAGTAGTCCAATCTAGACGTGACAAAAACATGGATACATTTTTCTGCATCATTTTACAACAAAGTTTCAGATTTTTGCAATGTTACGAAGATGGAAAAAAGCTGTCCTTGAAATATTCTTGATATGTTCATCAAAAGAGGCTTTACTCTGGAACCTGATGAGGTCCTTCAGTTTTCTATGAGATGACTATACAACCATCAAGATTAATTGTCAGATCCAACAGAAGATCTCTTTGTTTCTTGGGACCTAGAACTAGCATCTCTGTTTTGTCAGAGTGTAAAAGTTAAATATTTGCCGCCATTCACTTCCTTATGTCTGAAACACAGGCTTCCAGGGAGGGCAATTTTGGGGCTTCACCATGTTTCATTGAATGATACAGCTGTGTATCATCCGCATAGCAGTGAAAGTTAACATTATGTGTCTGAATGACATCACTAAGAGGTAAAATATACAAATATACAACAATAGTTGTCCTAAAACGGAACCTTGAGGAACACCGAAATGTATAGTTGATTTGTCAGAAGACAACCCATCCACAGAGGCAAACTGATATCTTCCAGACAGATAAGATCTAAACCAGGCCAGAACTTGTCCGTGTGGGCCAATTTGGGTTTCCAATCTCTCCAAAAGAATGTAGTGATCAATTGTATCAAAGCAGCACTAAGGTCTAGGAGCACGAGGACAGATGCAGAGCCTCGGTCTGATGCCATTAAAAGGTAATTTACCACCTTCTCACGAGTGCAGTCTCTGTGCTATGATGGGTCTAAAACCAGACAGAAGCATTTCGTATACATTGTTTGTCTTCAGGACGGCAGTGAGTTGCTGCGCAACAGCTTTTTGTAAAAAGATTTAGGGGAATGGGAGATTCGATATAGGCCGGTTAATTTTTTAACATTTATTTTATTTATTATATTTATTTTATTTTTCTGGGTCAAGGTTTGGCATTTTCAAGAGAGACTTTATTACTGCCACTTTTAGTGAGTTTGGTTCACATCCGGTGGATAGAGAGCTGTTTATTATGTTCAACATAGGAGGACCAAGCACAGGAAGCAGCTCTTTCAGTAGTTTAGTTGGATTAGGGTCCAGTATGCAGCTTGAAGGTTTAAACACCAAGACTATTGTTGTCAATGTGTCAAGAGATATAGTATTAAAAACTTGAGCGTCTCCCTTGATCCGAGGTCCTGGCAGTGTTGTGCAGACTCGGGACAACTGAGCTTTGGAGAAATGCGCAGATTTAAAGAGGAGTCTGTGATTTGCTTTCTAATGATCATGATCTTTTCCTCAAAGAAGTTCATGAATTTATCACTGCTGAAGTGAAAGCCATCCTCTCTTGGGGAATGCTGCTTTTTAGTTAGCTTTGCGACAGTATCAAAAATAAATGTTGGATAGTTCTTATTCTCCTCAATTAAGTTGGAAAAATAGGATGATCGAGCAGCAGTGAGGGCTCTTCGATACTGCACGGTACTGTCTTTCCAAGCTAGTTGGAATACTTCCAGTTTGGTGGCGCGATATTTGCGTTCTAATTTTCTGGAAGCTTGCTTCAGGTTAAATTTAATTCCTCAATTAGGTGGTTAACCGATTTTTGTACTCTGGTGTCCTTGGGTAGGTGGAGGAAGTCTGGAAGGGCATCTAAGAATCTTTGGGTTGTCCGAGAATTTATAATAATTTATAGCACTCCTTTTTGATGATCCTTGGAAGGGCCTTTATTTCTCTCTTGCTGTGCCTTTTTCTCTCTCTCTAACTTTATTTTTCTCCCTCGCTCTCTCTGCCTTTATTTCTCCCTCGCTCTCTGCCTTTATTTTTCTCCCTCGCTCTCTCTGCCTTTATTTTTCTCCCTCGCTCTCTCTGCCTTTATTTCTCCCTCGCTCTCTGCCTTTATTTTTCTCCCTCGCTCTCTCTGCCTTTATTTTTCTCCCTCGCTCTCTCTGCCTTTATTTTTCTCCCTCGCTCTCTCTGCCTTTATTTTTCTCCCTCGCTCTCTCTGCCTTTATTTTTCTCCCTCGCTCTCTGCCTTTATTTCTCCCTCGCTCTCTGCCTTTATTTTTCTCCCTCGCTCTCTCTGCCTTTATTTCTCTCTTGCTGTGCCTTTTTCTCTCTCTCTAACTTTATTTTTCTCCCTCGCTCTCTCTGCCTTTATTTCTCCCTCGCTCTCTGCCTTTATTTCTCCCTCGCTCTCTGCCTTTATTTTTCTCCCTCGCTCTCTCTGCCTTTATTTTTCTCCCTCGCTCTCTCTGCCTTTATTTCTCCCTCGCTCTCTGCCTTTATTTTTCTCCCTCGCTCTCTCTGCCTTTTTCTCCCTCGCTCTCTCTGCCTTTATTTTTCTCCCTCGCTCTCTCTGCCTTTATTTTTCTCCCTCGCTCTCTCTGCCTTTATTTTTCTCCCTCGCTCTCTCTGCCTTTATTTTTTCTCCCTCGCTCTCTCTGCCTTTATTTTTCTCCCTCGCTCTCTCTGCCTTTATTTTTCTCCCTCGCTCTCTCTGCCTTTATTTTTCACCCTCGCTCTCTCTGCCTTTATTTTTCTCCCTCGCTCTCTCTGCCTTTATTTTTCTCCCTCGCTCTCTCTGCCTTTATTTTTTCTCCCTCGCTCTCTCTGCCTTTATTTTTCTCTCTGCTTTCATTTCTCTTCCTCTTTCTCTCTATTGCGCGCTCTCTCTTGCTGTCTGTGTCTGTCTCGCTCTCTGCCTTTATTTTTCTCTTTGATTAGCCCAGAGTTATTTAGTCTGTAGTGACATGAATAACTCAGCTGTCCTTCACAGACAGACAGTAGATGTCATGTCTTTCAGACTGTCTTGACTTGAAATTGCTGCCCGACATTTTGATGGTGACCCGGGAGATTTTTTGTCTTTTGGTGTTTGTACTGGTACATTTTTTTTATTATTATTTTTTACAAGTAATGTCAAGTCTTTATACTTGTGTGTACATGAGCCTAAAGAGGTTTTCTCTCGTTCTGCTTTACTTCTCTCTCGCTCTGCCTATATTTCTCTCTTTCTCTCACTCTGCCTTTATTTCTCTTGCTCTGCCTTTATTTCTCTCGCTCTGCCTTTATTTCTCTCGCTCTGCCTTTATTTCTCTCTTTCTCTCGCTCTGCCTCTTTCTCTCTCTCTCACTCTGCCTTTATTTCTCTCTCTGCCTTTATTTCTCTCGCTCTGCCTTTATTTCTCTCTCTTTCTCTCTCTTTCTCTCACTCTGCCTCTTTCTCTCTCGCTCTGCCTGTCTTTCTCTCTCTTTCTCTCACTCTGCCTGTCTTTCTCTCTCTTTCTCTTGCTCTGCCTGTCTTTCTCTCTCTTTCTCTCACTCTGCCTGTCTTTCTCTCTCTTGCTCTGCCTGTCTTTCTCTCTCTTTCTCTTGGTCTACCTTTACTCTCTCTAACATTATTTCCCTATCTATTTCTCTCGCTCTGCCTCTTTCTCTCTCTCACTCTGCCTCTCTCTCTTTCTCTCACTCTGCCTTTATTTCACTCGCTCTGCCTTTATTTCTCTCTCTTTCTCACTCTGCCTCTTTCTCTCTTTCTCACTCTGCCTCTTTCTCTCTTTCTCACTCTGCCTCTTTCTCTCTTTCTCTCGCTCTGCCTGTCTTTCTCTCTTTCTCTCACTCTGCCTCTCTCTCTTTCTCTCGCTCTGCCTGTCTTTCTCTCTCTTTTTCTCGCTCTGCCTGTCTTTCTCTCTCTTTCGCTTGCTCTACCTTTATTTCTCTCTCGCTCTAACGTTATTTCCCTATCTATTTCTCTCGCTCTGCCTCTTTCTCTCTCTGCCTTTTTCTCACTCTGCCTTTTTCTCACTCTGCCTTTTTCTCACTCTGCCTTTTCTCACTCTGCCTTTCCTCACTCTGCCTTTTCCTCACTCTGCCTTTTCCTCACTCTGCCTTTTTCTCACTCTGCCTTTTTCTCACTCTGCCTTTTTCTCACTCTGCCTTTTCCTCACTCTGCCTTTTCCTCACTCTGCCTTTTCCTCACTCTGCCTTTTCCTCACTCTGCCTTTTTCTCACTCACTCTGCCTTTTTCTCACTCTGCCTTTTTCTCACTCTGCCTTTTTCTCGCCCTGCCTTTTTCTCGCCCTGCCTTTTTCTCGCCCTGCCTTTTTCTCGCCCTGCCTTTTTCTCGCCCTGCCTTTTTCTCGCCCTGCCTTTGTCTCTCTCTCGCTCTCTCTTTGCCTTTGCCTCTCGCTCTCTCTCGCTCTGCCTTTGCCTCTCGCTCTCTCTCGCTCTGCCTTTGCCTCTCGCTCTCTCTCGCTCTGCCTTTGCCTCTCGCTCTCTCTCGCTCTGCCTTTGCCTCTCGCTCTCTCTCGCTCTGCCTTTGCCTCTCTCTCTCGCTCTGCCTTTGCCTCTCTCTCTCGCTCTGCCTTTGCCTCTCTCTCTCGCTCTGCCTTTGCCTCTCTCTCTCGCTCTGCCTTTGCCTCTCTCTCGCTCTGCCTTTGTCTCTCGCTCTCGCTCTGCCTTTGTCTCTCGCTCTCGCTCTGCCTTTGTCTCTCGCTCTGCCTTTATTTCTCTCGCTCTCTCACTCTGCCTTCTTGCTCTGCCTTCATTTCCCTCTCTTGCTCTCTGCTTTTTTCTCTCTCTCTCTCTCCTTTTTATTTCTCTTTGATTAACCCAGAGATATTCAGTCTGTAGCTGTCCTTCACAGACAGACAATAGATGTCATGTCTTTCAGACTGTCTTGACTTGAAATCGCTGCCTGACATTTTGACGGAGAACCGTGAGATTTGTTGTGTCTTTTGGTGTTTATACTGGTACATTTAAAAAAAAAAAAGGTATCGTTTTAATAAGTAATGTCAAGTCTTTATACTTGTGTGTACATGAGCCTAAAGAGAAGATTTGGGTAGCTAATATAATCAGTGGTAGTGGTAGCTACTGCTACTGCTCGTAGTTGAGCAGTTGGCAACAAGGAGGGCACGGGTGCATTATTTGTTTCATTACCATATTATGTTGTATTCTAATTCAGGCACACATTTCACGTTCCACCTCTAATGACACTTATGCCTAACAGCATCACCTAGACAATGATATCAGCTGACAGACAGAGATGTGAGAGCAGTCCCATGATAATTGAGCGACGGTAGGGATGATGATGATGATGAGAAGGAAAGATGGAAGAATGGATATCCCAAGGAGATTGACCTTGGAGCTTTGAGATCCATATTCATACTGTATCTGAAGATCATAGCACAGGAAACAATCAGGATCCTGTCCCCCATGCATGCATACATACATAAATACATACATACATACATACAGTTGAAGTCGGAAGTTTACGTTAACTTAGGTTGGAGTCATTAAAACTCGTTTTTCAACCACTCCACAAATTTCTTGTTAACAAACTGTAGTTTTGGCAAGTCAGTTAGGACATCTACTTTGTGCAGGACACAAGTAATTTTTCCAACAATTGTTTACAGACAGATAATTTCACTTATAATTCACTTTATCACAATTCCAGTGCGTCAGAAGTTTAAATACACTAAGTTGACTGTGCCTTTAAACACCTTGGAAAATTATATGGCTTTAGAAGCTTCTGATAGGCTAATTGACGTCAATTGGAGGTGTACCTGTGGATGTATTTCAGGGTCTACCTTCAACCCCCGTGCCTCTTTGCTTGACATCATAGGAAAATCAAAAGAAATCGGCCAAGACCTCAGAAAAAAAATCGTAGACCTCCACAAGTCTGGTTCATCCTTGGGAGCAATTTGAAAATGCATGAAGGTACCACGTTCATCTGTACAAACAATAGTACGCAATATAAACACCACACAGACATCATACCGCTCAGGAAGGAGACGTGTTCTGTCTCCTAGAGATGAACGTACTTTGGTGCAAAAAGTGCAAATCAATCCCACAGCAAGGGACTTTGTGAAGATGCTGGAAGAAACGGGTACAAAAGTATCTATATCCACAGTAAAACCCTCGCCCATACCCGGGCACGAACCAGGGACCCTCTGCACACATCAACAACAGTCACCCACGAAGCATCGTTACCCATCGCTCCACAAAAGCCACGTCCCTTGCAGGGCAAGGGGAACCACTACTTCAAGGTCTCAGAGCAAGTGACGTCACCGATTGAAACGCTATTTATTTAGTGCGCACCACCGCTAACTAGCTAGCCGTTTCACATCCGTTACACAAGGAAGAAGCCACTGCTCCAAAACCGCCATAAAAAAAAACGACTACGGTTTGCAACTGCACATGGGGACAGAGATCGTACTTTTTGGAGAGATGTCAACTGGTCTGATGAAACAAAAATACTGTTTAACTGTTTAGCCATAATGACCATCGTTATGTTTGGAGGAAAAAGGGGGAAGCTTGCAAGCCGAAGAACACCATCCCAACCGTGAAGCACGGCGGTATCAGCATCATGTTGTTGGGGTGCTTTGCTACAGGAGGGACTGGTGCACTTCACAAAATAGATGGCATCATGAGGCCGGAAAATTATGTGGATATTGAAGCAACATCTCAAGACATCAGTCAGGAAGTTAAAGCTTGGTTGCATATGGGTATTCCAAATGGACAATGACCCCAAGCATACTTCCAAAGTTGTGGCAAAATGGCTTAAGGACAACAAAGTCAAGGTATTGGAGTGGCCATCACAAAGCCCTGACCTCAATCCTATAGAAAATGTGTGGGCAGAACGGAAAAAGCATGCGCGAGCAAGGAGGCCTACAAACCTGACTCAGTTACACCAGCTCTGTCAGGAGGAATGGGCTAAAATTCACCCAACTTATTGTGGGAAGCTTGTGGAAGGCTTCCCAAAACGTTTGACCCAAGTTAAACCATTTATAGGCAATGCTACCAAATACTAATTGAGTGTATGTAAACTTCTGACCCACTAGGAATGTGATGAAAGAACTCAAAGCTGAAATAAATAAATCTCTATACTACTTTCTGACATTTCACATTCTTAAATGTGTGCTTCTACACCTGCATTGCTTGCTGTTTGGGGTTTTAGGCTGGGTTTCTGTACAGCACTTTGAGATATCATCTGATGAACGAAGGGCCATATAAATAAATTTGATTTGATTTTGATTTGATTTAAAATATAGTGGTGATCCTACTTAACCTAAAACAGGACATTTTTACTAGGATTAAATGTCAGGAATTGTGAAACTGATTTTAAATGTATTTGGCTACGGTATGTATAAACTTCCAACTTCAACTGTACATACATACACACACATACACACACACACATACATACATACTATCAGTGGCGGTCAGCGCCGTTTAAGATGAGGGCGGACCATTTATTTATTTTATGAGCATGGCCTTATTTCTTTTACAGCATACTGGATGATTGTCATTCATATTCCATTCATCCAGTTCAATAAAATCAAAGATAGGTTTAGGCTGCTACATGATACTCAAACTTTCTCTATACCCATCATGAGGTTGCTACAACCTAGCATATGAATAAAAGTTTACAATGTAGGTGCATACAGGTTGAGATCATTTTTAGGTGACAGACAGTGACACATTCAATATCACCTTGCACACTTGCCTGCATCTAGCTGATCTAGGGTGTAATCATTAGTTCAACAGTTGCAAACGAGTTTCAATTGGACAAATTCAGGTAAGTGTATCCCCGTTTCATTTGTTTCCGTTTAAGAAATGTTTTTCAACAGAATTGGCAGAATGAATAGACCCCGATGATGTGTAAACAGTTCACTTTCATAGCAGCCCCGTTTTATTCTTTCTCGCATCTATGCACTCTCCTCCTCTCACCTTTTCCCCTCACTTGTATACTCCAATACACAACAAATCAGCTGTATGTGACCAGGCAAAAAAAACTTTCAAGGCAAACCATATCATAACCACCACACACCGCCTACATCATTGTCATCAAATTGGCTAAAGTAACATCATAGTCAACATCGCTAATAGAACTAACACATTAGTAAACCCCCTGCAATCATGCAGTAAGCAGTTTACACCGGCGGGCCCCAGTGGCAATACATTTGTAAAACCAAAAGCTTACCTTCACTTGGAAGAGTTCTAGTGTTGTGTTGGATAGTCATAGCCAGCTAGCTAACATCGCATCCCTCTGTTTGAGAAGGATGTTTGAGTAGGCTAAACTAGCTAGCTGCATTTGCTAGCTAAGTAAGTGAAAGTGAATAAAAATTCTCTCTTGCTTGAAATTAATTTGTTCAAAACTGTTAAACTATTGTCTTTCTCTCTCTGAGTCAACTTCTCACCACTTATGCACTAGTGCTAGCTATCTGTAGCTTATGCTTTCAGTACTAGATTCAGTCTCTGATAACTTTTTTAATGTTTTACATTTTATACTGGAGGTTCCACTGCATACTAACTAGGGAGGCAACGATTCACTGATACGCCTCCCTGATTCAAATGTTTAAGATACAATTGCTTTGGTCCACAGACCCCAAACCGATCCAAATAATATAATATCCAAATAACATGTAATGTTAGCTAGCGAGCCAGCCAGCCAGCCAACGTTAGCTAGCTAGCTAACAGTATGCTTTAACTTGCAAGGAAAACGACTTTCTGAAAATGTAACTAGCTCGATTCTACTACCCTTGCACATGGAGGAACGCTTCTCCCTCTCTGTCATGGAAGCCATCATTGCCCTTAGTTTGAAGATGTAATCCAGAGACAGGTGTTTTATACAACAGCCTTCTGTGTTCTCTTTTTGACTCCCTCCGCATTTGCAATCAAACACCTGAATTTTCTCCATGTCCATAGCTATCATGCTCTGCTTCCACCGGCATTCTATTGATTTCAAAACTCGGTCCTCCAGAAAGTGGAGAGACTTAGTAACACGTTTGCAGTTTTTTGTGATATCTTAGAAAGGATTACCTACACATACTAAGCAGCTCATGTTATAGACCGAAGCTTGCTACATTGCAGACCATGTGCAGCCCATCCTTTATCTCAGCCAATCATGGCTAGCGGGAAGGTTCCTGTCTTTTTCCGTTGATAAGCCCGTAATTTAAGTGTTTTATTTGTATTTACAGATGGCATACAAGTTTGTTATTATTAAGGCACATGAAAGTTCACATGTTCCAGAAGGCATTTCTGCTCAAAAACACATTTTCCTGTACTGTGAAGTAATTAAATGAAATGAGTCACATATAGCATGCATCGGTCAGAAAAAAATCGAATCAAACATTACCAATCGCTTATTCACAAATGTTTTGTCCTATTACTTTGTTCCTGCCTTCTGAAAATACAGTGGGGCAAAAAAGTATTTAGTCAGCCACCAATTGTGCAAGTTCTCCCACTTAAAAAGATGAGGCCTGTAATTTTCATCATAGGTACACTTCAACTATGACAAACAAAATGAGAAAAAAAATCCAGAATATCACATTGTAGGATTTTTTATGAATTTATTTGCAAATGATTATGGTAAATAATCAATAACAAAAGTTTCTCAATGCTTTGTTATATACCCTTTGTTGGCAATGACAGAGGTCAAACGTTTTCTGTAAGTCTTCACAAGGTTTTCACACACTGTTGCTGGTATTTTGGCCCATTCCTCCATACAGAGGATGTTTTGGGGTTGTTGCTGGGCAACACGGACTTTCAACTCCCTCCAAAGATTTTCTTTGGGGTTGAGATCTGGAGACTGGCTTCTTACGAAGCCACTCCTTCGTTGCCCGGGCGGTGTGTTTGGGATCATTGTCATGCTGAAAGACCCAGCCACGTTTCATCTTCAATGCCCTTGCTGATGGAAGGAGGTTTTCACTCAAAATCTCACGATACATGGCCCCATTCATTCTTTCCTTTACACGGATCAGTCGTCCTGGTCCCTTTGCAGAAAAACAGGCCCAAAGCATGATGTTTCCACCCCCATGCTTCACAGTAGGTATGGTGTTCTTTGGATGCAACTCAGCATTCTTTGTCCTCCAAACACGACGAGTTGAGTTTTTACCAAAAAGTTGTATTTTGGTTTCATCTGACCATATGACATTCTCCCAATCTTCTTCTGGATCATCCAAATGCTCTCTAGCAAACTTCAGACGGGCCTGGACATGTACTGGCTTAAGCATGGGGACACGTCTGGCACTGCAGGATTTGAGTCTCTGGCGGCGTAGTGTGTTACTGATGGTAAGCTTTGTTTCTTTGGTCTCAGCTCTCTGCAGGTCAGTCACTAGGTCCCCCCCGTGTGGTTCTGGGATTTTTGCTCACCGTTCTTGTGATCATTTTGACCCCACGGGGTGAGATCTTGCGTGGAGCCCCAGATTGAGGGAGATTATCAGTGGTCTTGTATGTCTTCCATTTCCTAATAATTGCTCCCACAGTTGATTTCTTCAAACCAAGCTGCTTACCTATTGCAGATTCATTCTTCCCAGCCTGGTGCAGGTCTACAATTTTGTTTCTGGTGTCCTTTGACAGCTCTTTGGTCTTGGCCATAGTTGAGTTTGGAGTGTGACTGTTTGAGGTTGTGAACAGGTGTCTTTTATACTGATAACAAGTTCAAACAGGTGCCATTAATACAGGTAACGAGTGGAGGACAGAGGAGCCTCTTAAAGAAGAAGTTACAGGTCTGTGAGAGCCAGAAATCTTGTTTGTAGGTGGCCAAATACTTATTTTCCACCATAATTTGCAAATTAATTAATAAAAAATCCTACAATGTGATTTTCTGGATTTTTTTTTCTCCTTTTGTCTGTCATAGTTGAAGTGTACCTATGATGAAAATTACAGGCCTCTCTCATCTTTTTAAGTGGGAGAACTTGCACAATTGGTGGCTGACTAAATACTTTTTTGCCTCACTGTACCTCATCTTTTGTGTCAACTGATGTCCTCTCCTTCAGTGTTGAACTAAGCATGTAACTGTGTTGACAGTGTTAACAAGTCATTTTGCATGCCGAACAACCCTAGGGAATATCCGTAGCCTAGTCAAACTGTCGCTCTATTGGCTTATTTTGGACATAAGCTTCTCGCCTGCCTTCCCATTTTTGTGATAATGACTCCTATTGTTCGAGTGGAGAGGAGACATGAGCGTCTCGTCATTATATATAGATCTCTGCCAACGCGAGGCAGGCGGCCTGTTCCTGATCGTGCACATCTGCGCAGCACCTTCAGCTTTACTAGTTGAGTGAACGTATGTCACTTACTAGGTTATTGTTCTCTATGCACTGTTACATTTGTGTTTTACCAGAATAAATGCAAGCTACCGAAGAGACAACTCTCACCTGGCAATGCCTACTGAACAGGGCTACCGAAGAGACAACTCTCACCTGGCAATGCCTACTGAACAGGGCTACCGAAGAGACAACTCTCACCTGGCAATGCCTACTGAACAGGGCTACCGAAGAGACAACTCTCACCTGGCAATGCCTACTGAACAGGGCTACCGAAGAGACAACTCTCACCTGGCAATGCCTACTGAACAGGGCTACCGAAGAGACAACTCTCACCTGGCAATGCCTACTGAACAGGGCTACCGAAGAGACAACTCTCACCTGGCAATGCCTACTGAACAGGGCTACCGAAGAGACAACTCTCACCTGGCAATGCCTACTGAACAGGGCTACCGAAGAGACAACTCTCACCTGGCAATGCCTACTGAACAGGGCTACCGAAGAGACAACTCTCACCTGGCAATGCCTACTGAACAGGGCTACCGAAGAGACAACTCTCACCTGGCAATGCCTACTGAACAGGGCTACCGAAGAGACAACTCTCACCTGGCAATGCCTACTGAACAGGGCTACCGAAGAGACAACTCTCACCTGGCAATGCCTACTGAACAGGGCTACCGAAGAGACAACTCTCACCTGGCAATGCCTACTGAACAGGGCTACCGAAGAGACAACTCTCACCTGGCAATGCCTACTGAACAGGGCTACCGAAGAGACAACTCTCACCTGGCAATGCCTACTGAACAGGGCTACCGAAGAGACAACTCTCACCTGGCAATGCCTACTGAACAGGGCTACCGAAGAGACAACTCTCACCTGGCAATGCCTACTGAACAGGGCTACCGAAGAGACAACTCTCACCTGGCAATGCCTACTGAACAGGGCTACCGAAGAGACAACTCTCACCTGGCAATGCCTACTGAACAGGGCTACCGAAGAGACAACTCTCACCTGGCAATGCCTACTGAACAGGGCTACCGAAGAGACAACTCTCACCTGGCAATGCCTACTGAACAGGGCTACCGAAGAGACAACTCTCACCTGGCAATGCCTACTGAACAGGGCTACCGAAGAGACAACTCTCACCTGGCAATGCCTACTGAACAGGGCTACCGAAGAGACAACTCTCACCTGGCAATGCCTACTGAACAGGGTTTACAATAGATTTGATTTAGATTGTACAGGTCCACCCTCAGCAGTGGTTTTGGTACCTGTTTTGCTTTAAACAGTGTATTAAACAATTGGTCATTTTTAGAAATACAGGGTAAAGTGGATCATTTCTTTCATAACGACGACAGAAAACACTTTGAGGTGCACTGCATGGTCAAAGCAGGAGAAGAAAAGAAGCTCATTAAACATCCAAACGGTCAAAACCATTTGATTTTGAAATGAGGGTGAATCAAAAATGGTGCTATAAATTCATTGGCTATGTCATAGCTCATTTGTAAACGATAAATATTGATACATTTCTAGCTCAAACACTTAATCTGCAAAAATGACAGATTAATTAGTGGGTGGTGGTGACTTCAGAACGAAAGTGGGAGGACAAAAAATATAGACTACCCCCCCCCCCCCCCACCCGCCTAATCTGATAGTGGTAGTGGAGTGGTAGATGTCTAGTCTCCCTTATGGCTCTAATCTGATAGTGGGTGGTAGATGCCAAGTCTCCCTTATGGCTCTAATCTGATAGTGGTAGTGGGATGGTAGATGCCAAGTCTCCCTTATGGCTCTAATCTGATAGTGGTAGTGGGATGGTAGATGCCTAGTCTCCCTTATGGCTCTAATCTGATAGTGGTAGTGAGGTGGTAGATGTCTAGTCTCCTTTATGGCTCTAATCTGGTAGTGGGGTGGTAGATGTCTAGTCTCCCTTATGGCTCTAATCTGATAGTGGGGTGGTAGATGTCTAGTCTCCTTTATGGCTCTAATCTGATAGTGGTAGATATCTAGTCTCCTTTATGGCTCTAATCTGATAGTGGTAGATGTCTAGTCTCCTTTATGACCCTAATCTGATAGTGGTAGTGGGGTGGTAGATGTCTAGTCCCCTTTATGGCTCTAATCTGGTAGTGGGGTGGTAGATGTCTAGTCTCTTATGGCTCTAATCTGGTAGTGGGGTGGTAGATGTCTAGTCTCCCTTATGGCTCTAATCTGATAGTGGTAGTGGGGTGGTAGATGTCTAGTCTCCCGTATGGCTCTAATCTGGTAGTGGCAGTGGGGTGGTAGATGTCTAGTCTCCCTTATGGCTCTAATCTGATAGTGGTAGATTTCTAGTCTCCTTTATGGCTCTAATCTGATAGTTGTAGATGTCTAGTCTCCTTTATGGCTCTAATCTGGTAGTGGTAGTGGGGTGGTAGTTGTCTAGTCTCCCTTATGGCTCTAATCTGATAGTGGTAGTGGGATGGTAGATGCCAGGTCTCCCTTATGGCTCTAATCTGATAGTGGTAGTGGGGTGGTAGATGTCTAGTCTCCCTTATGGCTCTAATCTGGTAGTAGTAGTGGGGTGGTAGTTGTCTAGTCTCCCTTGTGACTCTAATCTGGTAGTGGGGTGGTAGATGCCTAGTCTCCATTATGGCTCTAATCTTATAGTGATAGTGAGGTGGTAGATCCCTACTCTCCCTTAAATATCTAATCTGGTAGTGGGGTGGTAGATCCATAGTCTCCTTTATGGCTCTAATCTGGTAGTGGGGTGGTAGATGCCTCGTCTCCCTTATGGCTCAGATCAGGTGAGACTGGGAAGGAGAGAGGGAGAGACTGGGAAGGAGAGAGCGAGAGACTGGGAAGGAGAGAGCGAGAGACTGGGAAGGAGAGAGCGAGAGACTGGGAAGGAGAGAGCGAGAGACTGGGAAGGAGAGAGCGAGAGCGAGAGACTGGGAAGGAGAGAGCGAGAGCGAGAGACTGGGAAGGAGAGAGCGAGAGCGAGAGACTGGGAAGGAGAGAGCGAGAGACGGGAAGGGAGAGACACAGAGTTCAATAATCTCCCCATCATCACTATCACCAGCCAGCTCCCACTCTAATGGTTGTTTGTTTACTGTAACGAGCTGCTACACAGACACACACTAATGTGATTGGTTCTGAGGGAGAAAATGAATATGAATAGCAGCAATACTAAAGGAAAGCCTCTTGTTGGTGGAAAAAATTCCACTTTTAAACAGACTTTTAAACACTCACTCCCGGTAATGCCGTCGTGAACGCAGTCAACACACTCCCGGAATAGAACCACACATCAGCAGATAGTCAACAGTCATCAGATATAATCACATTCTTCATGTTCCTGAGGTTTATTGATGTTTATTTCACTCCGTCATACCCGTGTGTGATTTAATCTATGCTCATAACTGACCCGGGATTAGGGCCTGTATGATCTGGAATGTACATGTCATTGAGACTCATGTGGAAGTACAGTCATGGTGGCAGTTGATTACACCTACATGAGTACACACACTCAAACATGCACACATGCGCGGAAGCACATCTACATATGCTTGCCCTAAAATACTGTACACTCTCTTGCACACACACACACACGCACTTACACACACATTGTTAGTGTGGCATCTCTTGTGACATTCAGCAGGGCAGTTGAGACACTCAGTCACCGAGTCAGTCAGTCAGTCCTAACCATGTATTAACTCAATGGGCCCCTTCTAGATATCCTAGGGCCAGACAGCTGTCATGAAGTATATTTCGTCCAAGTATTCTCATGTTGTCACTGCGCTCTGTGTGACTGCATGATTTTATAATAGAATGTAGTTCGATTGCTTAGGGTAGACTAGAGCAGTGTTTCCCAACTCCAGTCCTCCAGTACTCCCAACAGTGTTTCCCAACTCCAGTCCTCCAGTACCCCCAACAGTGTTTCCCAACTCCAGTCTTCCACTACCCCTAACAGTGTTTCCTAACTCCAGTCTTCCACTACCCCCAACAGTGTTTCCCAACTCCAGTCTTCCACTACCCCTAACAGTGTTTCCCAACTCCAGTCCTCCAGTACCCCCAACAGTGTTTCCCAACTCCAGTCTTCCACTACCCCCAACAGTGTTTCCCAACTCCAGTCCTCCACTACCCCCAACAGTGTTTCCCAATTCCTCCAGTACCCCCAACAGTGTTTTCCAACTCCAGTCCTCCAGTACCCCCAACAGTGTTTTCCAACTCCAGTCCTCCAGTACCCCCAACAGTGTTTCCCAATTCCTCCAGTACCCCCAACAGTGTTTTCCAACTCCAGTCCTCCAGTACCCCCAACAGTGTTTTCCAACTCCAGTCCTCCACTACCCCAACAGTGTTTTCCAACTCCAGTCCTCCAGTACCCCCAACAGTGTTTTCCAACTCCAGTCCTCCAGTACCCCCAACAGTGTTTTCCAACTCCAGTCCTCCAGTACCCCCAACAGTGTTTTCCAACTCCAGTCCTCCAGTACCCCCAACAGTTTCCCAACTCCAGTCTTCCAGTACCCCCAGCAGTGTTTTCCAACTCCAGTCTTCCAGTACCCCCAACAGTGTTTCCCAACTCCAGTCCTCCAATACCCCTAACAGTGTTTCCCAACTCCAGTCCTCCAATACCCCTCTAACAGTGTTTCCCAACTCCAGTCCTCCACTCCCCCTAACAGTGTTTCCCAACTCCAGTCCTCCACTCCCCCAACAGTGTTTCCCAACTCCAGTCCTCCAGTACCCCCAACAGTGTTTCCCAACTCCAGTCCTCCACTACCCCCAGCAGTGTTTTCCAACTCCAGTCTTCCACTACCCACTACCCCCAACAGTGTTTCCCAACTCCAGTCTTCCAGTACCCCCAGCAGTGTTTTCCAACTCCAGTCTTCCAGTACCCCCAACAGTGTTTCCCAACTCCAGTCCTCCAGTACCCCCAACAGTGTTTTCCAACTCCAGTCCTCCAGTACCCCCAACAGTGTTTCCCAACTCCAGTCCTCCAGTACCCCCAACAGTGTTTCCCAACTCCAGTCCTCCACTGCCCCCAGCAGTGTTTTCCAACTCCAGTCTTCCACTACCCACTACCCCCAACAGTGTTTCCCAACTCCAGTCTTCCAGTACCCCCAGCAGTGTTTTCCAACTCCAGTCTTCCAGTACCCCCAACAGTGTTTCCCAACTCCAGTCCTCCAATACCCCTAACAGTGTTTCCCAACTCCAGTCCTCCACTCCCCCTAACAGTGTTTCCCAACTCCAGTCCTCCACTCCCCCCAACAGTGTTTTCCAACTCCAGTCCTCCAGTACCCCCAACAGTGTTTCCCAACGCAGTGTTTCCCAACTCCAGTCCTCCAGTAACCCAGCAGCGTTTTCCAACTCCAGTCCTCCACTACCCCCAACAGTGTTTCCCAATTCCTCCAGTACCCCCAACAGTGTTTTCCAACTCCAGTCCTCCACTACCCCCAACAGTGTTTCCCAACTCCAGTCCTCCACTACCCCAACAGTGTTTCCCAACTTCAGTCCTCCACTACCCCCAGCAGTGTTTTCCAACTCCAGTCTTCCACTACCCACTACCCCCAACAGTGTTTCCCAACTCCAGTCTTCCACTACCCCCAACAGTGTTTCCCAACTCCAGTCCTTCAGTACCCCCAACAGTGTTTCCCAACTCATTCAGTACACTGTTGGGGGTAGTGGAGGAGTTGGGAAACACTGTTGGGGGTACTGAAGGAGTTGGGAAACACTGTTGGGGGTACTGAAGGAGTTGGGAAACACTGTTGGGGGTACTGAAGGAGTTGGGAAACACTGAGCGCACGGTTTATTGAGGTGTTACACACTTAATACTTAAAGCAGTAAATAAGAGAAGTACTGTATACGTTCAAAGCATGTGTTTGAGAATGCATGGTTTTATCTACACACCTACAATACAGGGTTGGTTTAGATCAGGGATATACTAGCACACAGGCGCACGCATACACACACCACACACAATTATGAACACACACTCTGAGACACACGTGTGAGAATATGAGTGAGAGATGATTTAACCCTCAGTGAATCCTTCTAGAGATAATACAGTCCTCTTAGACAGATTCTCTCCTAGCTCTGAAGGACACTGGAGAATTTTCCACAACACTCACACACTCTAGCCCCTGTCCTCTTGACCCTGCACAGTGCTCTCCTTATCACCTCTAATTAGCTCATGGTGTCTAATCAAAATGGTGATGTCTGTAGATAATCAGACAGAACAGAGAATGTCTAGATAGAGGACTGCTGTGCTCTGACCCTGTCCTAATGCTCTGCACTGTAGGGGCCCAGTCTAAATGAGTTACAGTTAAATGAGAACCTGTCAGCATGCCCCCGTAGAGTGGTAGTGTGAGAGTTGGGGGCAGAGGGCAGTTTGTGCATGCATGTGTGTGTTCTCCCTGTGCACAGGGGAAATACCTTATGTATTAGTGGTTCCTACCTTCCACAGTCCTTGAGAGTGTTCTCTACACAGCCACACAGTTTACCTCTCTAAATGCAATAATTTCCCCATGCTACCCTCTTCCCTCCCTCACATTCCCTCCTCCTCTTACCCTTCTCCCTCAAGTGAGACCTTATTGATGGGCTCTGTTTGTGACGGGGAAATGTTTCCAAAACTCCCTGGCACGTTCTAACACAGCCAGGCATACTGCAGATTTGATTGAAATGGAATAAAGTGGAGATCTAGGCCTACACACAGGACACATGTCACTTGTGTATCTAGCTCTGCCCTGCACCTGTCATGGCATAGAGGGGGACAATGTGCTTTAAATATCAACCAGCAGTTGTTTGATGAAACTAAAACAGGTTTGCGTGTTTGAGATAGTAATACCAAACGTGTGTGTGTGTGTGTGTGTGTACCATGCCTATAAATGAATCCAGGTCCATCTGACTGCTCTATTAGAGTAACAAGTGTCTGAACATTCAAGACTACAAGCTGCTTGCAGCAGTTCAGTGTTTCTGGAGCCTCATTTCCTTAGTACTTTTATTTTATGTCAAGCACGCTTACTTATTATTGTCATTTGAGAAAAATGGCTCTCAATTAAAAGTCGCTGTTCGAGGCATGCTTCATATTTTCTCTGACGATCGGAAGTTCATTAGGAGTATTTTCTTCTGTAATTGTGGGCCAGGCTACCGCTGTGCAATAAGCTGAATTTTCCATTATCAGGAATGTTTGCTACCGTGGCTGAAGAGAAGCACACACATATAGATAGATAGATAGATAGATACAGTGGGGAGAACAAGTATTTGATAAACTGACGATTTTGCAAGTTTTCCTACTTACAAAGCATGTAGAGGTCTGTCATTTTTATCATAGGAATCTAAAACCAAAATCCAGAAAATCACATTGTATGGTTTTTAAGTAATTAATTAGCATTTTATTGCATGACATAAGTATTTGTTCACCTACCAACCAGTAAGAATTCCGGCTCTCACAGGACAATAGGCAAGCAGCTTGGTGAGAAGGAAACAACTGTTGGCGCAATTATTAGAAAATGGAAGAAGTTCAAGATGACCATTAATCACCCTCGGTCTGGGGCTCCATGCAAGATCTCACCTCGTGGGGCATCAATGATCATGAGGAAGGTGAGGGATCAGCCCAAAAGTACACGGCAGAACCTGGTCAATGACCTGAAGAGAACTGGGAACACAGTCTCAAAGAAAACCATTAGTAACACACTACGCTGTCATGGATTAAAATCCTGCAGCGCACGCAAGGTCCCCCTGCTCAAGCCAGCGCATGTCCAGGCCAGTCTAAAGTTTGCCAATGACCATCTGGATGATCCAGAGGAGGAATGGGAGAAGGTCATGTGGTCTGATGAGACAAAAATAGAGCTTTTTGGTCTAAACTCCACTCGCCATGTTTGGAGGAAGAAGAAGGATGAGTACAACCCCAAGAACACCATCCCAACCATGAAGCATGGAGGTGGAAACATTCTTTGGGGATGCTTTTCTGCAAAGGGGACAGGACGACTGCACCGTATTGAGGGGAGGATGGATGGGGCCATGTATCGTGAGATCTTGGCCAGCAACCTCCTTCACTCAGTAAGAGCATTGAAGATGGGTCGTGGCTGGGTCTTCTTCCAGCATGACAACGACCCGAAACACACAGCCAGGGCAACTAAGGAGTGGCTCCGTAAGAAGCATCTCCAGGTCCTGGAGTGGCCTAGCCAGTCTCCAGACCTGATTCCAATAGAAAATCTTTGGAGGGAGCTGAAACTCCGTATTGCCCAGCGACAGCCCCAAAACCTGAAGGATCTGGAGAAGGTCTGTATGGAGGAGTGGGCCAAAATCCCTGCTGCAGTGTGTGCAAACCTGGTCAAGCACTACAGGAAACGTATGATCTCTAATTGCTAACAAAGGTTTCTGTACCAAATATTAAGTTCTGCTTTTCTGATGTATCAAATACTTATGTCATGCAATAAAATGCAAATTAATTACTTTAAAATCATACAATGTGATTTTCTGGATTTTTGTTTTAGATTCCGTCTCTCACAGTTGAAGTGTACCTGATAAAAATTACAGACCTCTACATGCTTTGTAAGTAGGAAACACTGCCGATTTTGCAGGTTATCAAATACTTGTTCTCCCCACTGTATGTATGTATGTATGTATATATATACACACACACACTTTACATCAATATGGGTGTGGGCCAGTCAGCTACATCACTGCTTCATTTGGATAAAAATCTACATACACTGATTATACAAAACACTTACTCTTTCCATGACAATCTGATCAGGTGGAAGCTATGACCCCTTATTGATGTCACTTGTTAAATCCACTTCAGTCAGTGTTGATGAAGTAGAGGAGACAGGTTAAAGAAGGATTATTTGAGACATGGAGTGTGTATGCGCGCCATTCAGAGGATGACAAAAGACAAAAGATTTAAGTGCCTTTAAATGGGGTATGGGGAAGTAGATGCCAGGCGCACTGGTTTGTGTGTGTCAAGAACTGCAAAGCTGCTGGGTTTTTCACGCTCAACAGTTTTCTGTGTTTATCAAGAATGGTCCACCACCCAAAGGACATCCAGCCAACTTGACACAACTGTGGGAAGTATTGGAGTCAACAGGCCAGCATCCCTGTGGAATGCTTTCGTCACCTTGTAGAGTCCCTGCCCTGACGAACTGAGGCTTTTCTGAGGGCAAAAGGGGGGGGTGCAACTCAATATTAGGTAGGTGTTCTTACTGTTTTGTATACTTGGTGTATAGTACACACACAGTACTGGTTGGAAGGCCAAGAGAAACCTTCATGCAGCTTTTATGTTTTACACGTACATTTAAAAAAAGAATGAACCATTTGGTATTTTCAACTAATAGTTTGTTTTTGTGTTATAAGCTACCACTGATTAATTTAGTTGTTGTTTGACCTTATATTCAACTCAATTCAGTTATTCAAGAGCTGCTCTCCTGCTCCATGTGCTGCTATAAGCCCGGGTGTGTTATGTTGTAAGAGGACAGGCGTCTGGTGGCCTGAGACTGATATCTCAATAGACCTGAGGCCCAGTGAGGCCCTACAGTGGTGCTGTCACATCGCCTGACTGTTGTCTGAACACAGGCACATATACACCACTGTTTTTCCATCTCCTGTCTGTCGGTGATGAGTAAAATGTTTCTGTGTATCCTTGGTTACACACGCACACACTCAGACCCGGCTGCCCTTCTCGCCCAACAGCCCCGCACAGCCACATTGATTTTAATTGCTTAATATGTGTGTCTGTGTAGTGTATTGTTTGTGTTTGAGAGGGGGGGGGGGCGCACACCCTGACACACCACTGGGTCTGATGTGACAGAGACGTGTATGACAGCAACACATCACTCTTTGGTGTCACCCGGACCCGGAGGGAAGGACCTGAAAGGTGAGTGTGCGTGTGTATATACAGCACCTGTATGTGTGTATTACGCTTGTGTGCATGCAAGCTTGCTGTGTATGTGTGTGTGTAAGGACAGCGGATCGTGTATCTGGCATCCCACTACTCCAGACAGCATGCTGTGTCTGCTATGACAGATATGTATATGACCGCTCATTGTCTGGTGTCACATTACCGATCCTCCATCTCTCCGCATGCTGATGGAGGGTTGGAAGAGGGTTTGAAGGAAGTGGAGGGGTGTGTGTCTGTCTGGGGGAAGGTAAGTGCAGCTGGTTGGTGCTCAAAGCAGGGCTAGAATATGAGGATCCTGTGCTATCATAGGGAAATGTCACTGCAGAATGGGATTGTGGGTGTTTCTGAGGATTAACGAGCCAATTTGTCTGTCACCAGCCAGGCATATTAACCAAGTCTTCCATCAAGGTGTTGGATAGTGTAATTTCCTTGAACTCAACAGCAACTGTCTAGGGGTTCTCTCAAGGCTTCTTCTTACAAAAGGACTTTCTTCATTCCACCTCTGTGTTCTCTTTAGTGTTTTTGACAAATTTAAATGTAAAAACCACAATACTAGACAAATAAAAAGTGATTGATTGATGTGATTAATGGGAACAAACAACTAACCATGGATAACCCAATAGATTGCTTTGCTCTATCTGGGTGATCCACAACCACCAGTCAGTACTAGGGTTATCACGATAGAAAAAACTGGGTGACAACATAGGGCTGCTTGTTTACAACATTACCACTGTTTTCCCCAGACAATGTTTTGTTTCTTTTGGATCTGAGTATAGCAATACTAGTATTGTGACAACCCGAGTCAATACAGCCACCAATCAAGTTATCCCCTCTCCCCTCTTCTGTTGTTCTTTCTTTCCCCTCTACCCTCTCTCCTCTTCCAGGCTGGGGCCATGCTGTGACTCTTGAACAGTTTAGCTTTTACTGACCACATACAAACACTCTTCCACCCCACCAAAATTAGGCAGCAGGTAGTCTAACAGTTAAGACCATTGGGCCATTAACCGAAAGGTTGCCGGTTTGAATCCCTGAGCCAACAAGGTAAAACATCTGCCTGTGCCCTTGAGCAAGGCACTTATTGCTCCTGTAAGCTGCTGCATAAGAGTATCTGCTAAATTACTAAAATGTAAATGAGAGGGCACGCCCCTTTTCATGTCTCAACGCTCACTGACCTTCACACTGCCAGTCATTGCACACACACACACACACACACACACTTGTGTGTACACTTACAGACACATACACAGAAACAGCAGTCAGGTTTTCAAAAGGCAGAAGAGAATGTTTGTGTTTTAGCTTTTGACAGTCATATGCTCAGTGACCGTGATTTGACCGTGGTCGTCAGATGGCGGTGGGAAAGAAGTGTGTGATTGTGTGTTAGCGTGCAAGCGTGTGTACATATGGGTGAGGTTGACTTCCAGTGACAGTGAACTGGTCCAGTAACCAAGTACCCTGCACTTTTCCTGAACCCCCTTACACACACACACACACTCTGCACTTTCCCCTACCTCTTGCGATGATGAGCTCAAGGCGTATGCATCACCATCTCACCAGTTCACCAGTACAGCAGGGACATGACTATTTAATGAGTGACAGCAGTGGGCCTCTGGGACCTCTCCTAACATTCAGTCACAGGATAGAGAGTAGAGGAGAGTTGTACTGTAAATAGCTCAGACAGTGGATCTTAGGTCCTGGTCCAGAGATTGGTAGGTAAGTGATTACAATAGATGGTGGTGGTGGAAGGCTGTCATACCAGACTATCCTGTTTTTGGTATGTGATTTCACCCCGGTGAGCTGTAACATGGGAGGTTGCGGTCACACTCGGTACATATAGCCACATACGGTACATATAGCCACATACTGTACATATTGCCAAATACTGTACATATAGCCACACTCGGGACATAGTCACATACTGTACATATAGTCACATACTGTACATATAGCCACATACTGTACATATAGCCACATACTGTACATATAGCCACACTCTGTACATATAGTCACATACTGTACATATAGTCACACTGTGCATATAGCCACATACTGTACATATAGTCACATACTGTACATATAGCCACACTCAGTACATATAGCCACACACGGTACATATAGCCACACACGGTACATATAGCCACACACTGTACATATTGCCACACTCGGTACATGTAGCCACATACTGTACATATAGCCACACTCGGTACATATAGCCACATACTGTACATATAGCCACGCTCGGTACATATAGCCACATACTGTACATATAGCCACACTCGGTACATATAGCCACATACTGTACATATAGCCACACTCGGTACATATAGCCACATACTGTACATATAGCCACATACTGTACATATAGCCACATACTGTACATATAGCCACACTCGGTACATATAGCCACATACTGTACATATAGCCACACTCGGTACATATAGCCACATACTGTACATATAGCCACACTCGGTACATATAGCCACATACTGTACATATAGCCACATACTGTACATATATCCACATACTGTACATATAGCCACACTCTGTACATATATCCACATACTGTACATATACCTACATGCGGTACATATAGCCACACACAGTACATATAGCCACATGAGGTACATATAGCCACATGCGGTACATATATCCACACGCGGTACATATAGCCACACACGGTACATATAGCCACATACTGTACATATAGCCACACTCGGTACATATAGCCACACTCGGTACATATAGCCACACTCAGTACATATAGCCACATACTGTACATATAGCCACACTCGGTACATATAGCCACATACGGTACATATAGCCACATACTGTACATCTAGCCAGATACTGTACATATAGCCAGATACTGTACATATAGCCACATACTGTACATATAGCCACACTCTGTACATATAGCCACATACTGTACATATAGCCACATACTGTACATATAGCCACATACTGTACATATAGCCACACTCTGTACAAAAAGCCACATACTGTACATATAGTCACACTCGGTACATATAGCCACATACTGTACATATAGCCACATACTGTACATATAGTGACATACTGTACATATAGCCACACTCGGTACATATAGCCACATACTGTACATATAGCCACATACTGTACATATAGTCACATACTGTACATATAGCCACACTCGGTACATATAGCCACATACTGTACATATAGCCACACTCGGTACATATAGTCACATACTGTACATATAGTCACATACTGTACATATAGTCACATACTGTACATAGCAATGGGTTTCCTTCCTGCTTCAAAATAATTACATGTATACGTTTTTTTCAACTCGCAGCTGATGTTGGAACTGAACGAAGGAACAGTGCCCCAAAATAACACCAACTTCAGATGACCCCTGCTGTCTTCCATTTTTTATGAAACCTAACAGCAAAACCAGATACATTTTTAAATGGTCTGCATGACTAACGAACAGCTTTTCTATTTATATGGGAGTGTCTGACTTGTGGAGGATCTGTCTGTTTGTCTGTCTGTCTGTCAGTCTCATGATGTGACTTACGCAGGACCCTCTACGCCACACGCTTGCCATCACAGACCCACTCTGCTCAAATCTGACAAGTCATTGTCTTCCTGTAATTCATCAGCACTTGAGGCAGCTTTGGTTGATTGCATTTTCGACAGAGCAATCTCCACAGTGTCATAGAAAGTTTGGCTCTTGTGCAAAGGTGAAATTGTAATTTCCAAATACAGGGGAGAAACTATCCACGTATGGAACATTTCCGGGCTGCAGATTTTATTCAATCTCTATTGTCCAATATTTTTGGTGACCAAAGGTTTGATGTTTTTTTACGATTAGTGAAACAAAAGACAATCCGTCTCACTTCATTGTTTACCTTTTAAAACCCTTTTTGCATATTTATTACCAGAACTGTGTAAATTATATCTAGCCTCTGGCTCTCCATAGATTTATATTGCATTATATGACACAACCAGCAGGGAATGATTTTAGCCTTCCACATCTCACTCAGTCCATCTGTAATATTAAAGGACCCCCCCAGAGGAAGTTGCCTCCACAATTATTTTTTGACACAATTTCCTGTCCTGGAGAGTAAATTCATATTTAGCTTCAACCTCCAAAGAATGACAAAGGCTGTTTTTACATATTCACAAATTGGGTCTGAGAATTTCCACATGGGAGGCAGGGTAGCCTAGTGGTTAGAGCGTTGGACTAGTAACCGAAAGGTTGCAAGTTCAAATCCCCGAGCTGACAAGGTACAAATCTGTCGTTCTGCCCCTGAACAGGCAGTTAAACCACTGTTCCTAGGCCGTCATTGAAAATAAGAATTTGTTCTTAACTGACTTGCCTAGTTAAATAAAGGAAAAATAAAAAAAATGGAGTTGATAAACCAAGACATAGGGCGCTGTCAGTGTAGCTAGCTAGAATGCTATCTGGCTAACCTTAGCTAGCTAGCGAATGTTATCTGTTGCTGTTTTTTACTACACTGAATTCAAAAGATTACAAAGCTGTTTCTGGAGCTGGATTTGTCATAAGCGTTGGTTTAGGGAAAACTTTGAAATGTATTTGTTATCTCGAGTTTTGGCATCCTGCCATAAAAATAGTTAGAAAGAATAAGATGAATCATGATAATATGGATGACTATTGAAAGATAGCTGATAGTCTTTTTTCTACATTGTAATGGACACGGTGCTACCTTGGGTAGGTAGGCTGCTCCCATGCTATGGCACAGCAAAGCCAAGTTAGCCTGTGTTCATGGTTCTCCAAGAGGATGTGAAATGATAATCTACAATGACTTTCCTCATGATAATGTACCCTGAAAATGACATGGAACAGACATCTCAACATCAACTGTTCAGAAGAGACTGTGTGAATCAGTCCTTCATAGTCAAATTGCTGCAAAGAAACCACTACTAAATGACACCAATAAGAAGAAGAGACTTGCTTAGGCCAAGAAACACAAGCAATGGACATTAGACCCGTGGAAATCTGTCCTTTGGTCTGATGAGTCCAAATTTGAGATTTTTGGTTCCAACCGCCGTGTCTTTGTGAGACGCAGAGTAGGTGAATGGATGATCTCCGCATGTGTGAAGCATGGAGGTGGGGGTGCTTTGCTGGTGACAGTCTGTGATTTAGAATTCAAGGCACACTTAACCAACATGGCTACCACAGCATTCTGCAGCGATACTCCATCCCATCTGGTTTGCACTTAGTGGGGACTATCATTTGTTTTTCAACAGGACAATGTCCCAACACACCTCCAGGCTGTGTAAGAGCTATTTGACCAAGAAGGAAAGTGATAGAGTGCTGCATCAGATGACCTGGTCTCCACAATCACCCGACCTCAACCCAATTGAGATGGTTTGGCATGAGTTGGACTGCAGAGTGAAGGAAAAGCAGCCAACATGTGCTCAGCATATGTGGGAACTCCTTCAAAACTGTTGGAAAAGCATTCCAGGTGAAGCTTGTTGAAAGAATGCCAAGAGTGTGCAAAGCTGTCAAGGCAAAGGGTGGCTATTTTGAAGAATACGTTTTGGGTCCTACATGTGTTATTTCATAGTTTTGATGTCTTCACTATTATTCTACAATGTAGAAAAACTCTTGAATGAGTAGGTGTCCAAACTTTTGACTGGTACTGTATATATTGTTATTTGTATGTATGTATTAATTAGAGGTCGACCGATTTTAATTAGGGCTGATTTCCAGTTTTCATAACAATCGGAAATCGGTAATTTTGGACGCCTATTTTGCCGATTTTATTTTATTTTTATTTTTTTACACCTTTATTTAATCTTTATTTAACTAGGCAAGTCAGTTAAGAACACATTCTTATTTTCAATGACGGCCTAGGAACAGTGGGTTAACTGCCTTGATCTGATTTTTACCTTGTCAGCTCAGGGATTCAATCTTGCAACCTTACGGTTAACTAGTCCAACGCTCTAACCACCTGCCTCACGAGGAGCCCGCCGGTTACGCAAATACAGTAAGAAGCCAAGGTAAGCTAGCTAGCATTAAACTTAATCAATCATAATCACTAGTTATAACTACACATGGTTGATGATATTACTAGTTTATCTAGCGTGTCCTGCTCCAACGTGTACCTAACCATAAACATAAGCCTTTCTTAAAATCAATACACATAAGTATATCTTTTTTAAATTTTTAAACCTGCATATTTAGCTAGGCAATATTAGGTGAAATTGTGTCACTTCACTTCTCTTGTGTTCATTGCACACAGAGTCAGGGTATATACAATTGTTTGTGCAGCCTGGCTCAATTTTACGTAATTATGGCATAACATTGAAGGTTGTGCAATGTAACAGGAATATTTAGACTGATGGATGCCACCCATTAGATGAAATACAGAACGGTTCTGTATTTCACTGAAAGAATAAACCTCTTGTTTTCGAGATGATAGTTTCCGGATTCGACCATATTAATGACCTCGCATTTTCTGTGTGTTATGTTATAATTTAGTCTATGATTTGATAGAGCAGTCTGGCTGAGCGATTGTAGGCACCAGCAGGCTCATAAGCATTCATTCAAACAGCACTTTTGTGTTTTTTGCCAGCAGCTGTGCTGTTTATGACTTCAAGCCTATCAACTCCCGAGATTAGGCTGGTGTAACGATGTGATGTGAATTGGCTAGCTAGTTAGCAGGGTGAGCGCTAATAGCATTTCAAACTCGCTCTGAGACTTGGAGTAGTTGTTCCCCTTGCTCTGCATGGGTAACGCTGCTTCGAGGGTGGCTGTTGTCTTTGTGTTCCTGGTTCGAGCCCAGGGAGGAGTGAGGAGAGGGACGGAAGCTATACTGTTACACTGGCAATACTAAAGTGCCTATAAGAACATCCAATAGTCTAAGCTATATGAAATACAAATGGAATAGAGAGAAAGTCCTATAATTCCTATAATAACTACAACCTAAAACTTCTTACCTGGGAATATTGAAGGCTCATGTTAAAAGGAACCACCAGCTTTCATATGTTCTCATGTTCTGAGCAAGGAACTTAAACGATAGCTTTCTTACATGACACATATTGCACTTGTTACGGTTTTCTTCCGTCGAAGGAGAGTCGGACCAAAATGCAACATGGTTAATAATATACATCTTTAATGAAGATGAACACAAACAATACAAAAACAACAACCGGACAGCGAAAACCTATACAGCCTATTTGGTGATAGCAAAACACAGAGACAGGAACAATCACCCACGAAACACTCAAAGAATATGGCTGCCTAAATATGGTTCCCAATCAGAGACAACGAGAATCACCTGCCTCTGATTGAGAACCGCCTCAGGCAACCATAGACTATGCTAGAAAACCCCACTAAGCCACAATCCCAAAACCTATGAAAAACCCCCATACATAAACACAACACAAAATAAACCCATGTCACACCCTGGCCTGACCAAATAAATAAAGAAAACACAAAATACTAAGACCAGGGCGTGACAGCACTTTTACTTTCTTCTCCAACACTTTGTTTTTGCATTATTTAAACCAAATTGAACATGTTTCATTATTTATTTGAGGCTAAATTGATTTTATTGATGTATTATATTAAGTTAAAATAAGTGTTCATTCAGTATTGTTGTAATTGTCATTATTACAAATACATTAAAAAAACCGGCCGATTTTATCGGTATCGGATTTTTTGCCCTCCAATAATCGGTATCGGCGTTGAACAATCATAATCGGTCGACTTCTAGTATGTATGTCTGCCTGCCTGCCTGCCTGCCTGCCTGCCTGTCTGCCTGCCTGTCTGTCTTTCTGTCTGTCTGTCTCTGTCTGTTTTTTTAAATAAATATTATCTTATTTGTTTTTGGGGGGTTTACAGACTAGCTCAAAAATTGACAAATTATCCATTGAATTATGAGACATTTCTGGTAAAAAAAGAAAACAATATTCAGTTGTGAAAACATAAGTTTGCCTCCCCTATTTGTATTTGTTCCATGGATCAGGCAGCCAAGTGGACACAAGGCTATTTGGCTCATCAGTCACGAAGAGGAATAACTTTGCAGCGGTTTCTGATTAATAAACAGTGCCATGTTGGTGGGTGGTAATGTTAAAATCAAACCCACCCAGCCCTTAAACGACACACAGGATGAAAATAATTTGTTTCTCACATCACAGGAAAAGACGTTGCATTTACATGGATTTGCAAGAAGTGGACAGTTTGGAATTTGTCACTTCTAAACCAAATAAGTCATACTTTGACTAAACCATCATGGGTATGCTCTGACCATTGTTTTTCACCTCAAAAAAGTGGATTTCTACTGGGGTGGGCATGTAGATGTGAATATTTCACCTTTCTGCTCTCTAGAGTGTTCAATCATTTAACTAAAATGTGTTGCTGAAGGCCTAGATTACGTCACAATGAGCCACAAACAGCTCTATTAAGGAACAATGGAAATACTCCTCCTCTAGCAAGCACAAATGATATGCATCTAATAAGATGGTCCATTTCTTCTGAGTATCAAAATCTGTGTCAATGTCTGGACACGGGCTGCGTCAAATCTTTTGTACACTAACCCGTAATGACATATGCTAATCATATTGTGTCAATATCTAGGTTTATGTGCAATTTGGCGACAGATTTGAATATGTGCACATGTTCCCACCAAATGAACTGTGCGTGATGACGTAGTGCACACAATGTACTTTTCCGCTGAAGTTTTCACGTGCCGCATATCTAAAGTTCAATATGTTGCCATCGTTTCAACTCTACCAATAGTTTTGCCACGTACGTTCTAGCTAGCAGCTCGCAGATACAGTATGGGTAGGCTAGTCTACATGATGTAAAGGTCAGTCAAGCATCGATCATCATGTCACCAGAATAAGACCCTCGATATTTATTGGAATTCTCAAATAATACATTTTACTGACACCAGAAAGTTGCTACCATGTCAAACAAACATTATCTGTTGGCATTTATAAAATTGTACTGAGACTTCCTGTTTCCATCACAGCTGTTGTAAAAAATAAAAATATACGGTATGACTTTACTCGCATAAAAACTGTGGATGGAAACGTGGTTACAGAGAAAACGTGGTTGTAGTGGAAATGTGGTTACAGTGGAAACGTGGTTGTAGTGGAAATGTGGTTACAGTGGAAACGTGGTTGTAGTGGAAACGTGGTTGTAGTGGAAATGTGGTTACAGTGGAAACGTGGTTGTAGTGGAAATGTGGTTACAGTGGAAATGTGGTTGTAGTGGAAACGTGGTTACAGTGGAAACGTGGTTACAGTGGAAACGTGGTTACAGTGGAAACGTGGTTGTAGTGGAAACGTGGTTGTAGTGGAAACGTGGTTGCAGTGGAAACGTGGTTGTAGTGGAAATGTGGTTACAGAGGAAACGCGGTTGTAGTGGAAACGTGGTTACAGAGGAAACGTGGTTACAGTGGAAACGTGGTTGTAGTGGAAACATGGTTACAGTGGTTACAGTGGAAACGTGGTTAGAGTGGAAACATGGTTGTAGTGGAAACGTGGTTGTAGTGGAAACGTGGTTACAGAGGAAACGTGGTTGTAGTGGAAACATGGTTGTAGTGGAAACGTGGTTACAGTGGAAACGTGGTTACAGAGGAAACGTGGTTGTAGTGGAAACGTGGTTGTAGTGGAAACGTGGTTGTAGTGGAAACGTGGTTGTAGTGGAAACGTGGTTGTAGTGGAAACGTGGTTGTAGTGGAAACATGGTTGTAGTGGTTGTAGTGGAAACGTGGTTGTAGTGGAAACGTGGTTGTAGTGTCTTTTGCGCTCTATTAGAAAGTGTTGCAGTGGAGATATCAATAGTTTTTGCATATTCATCTCCGTCATAAAGGAATGTTTGCATGCGTCACGTCCATTGAAAACGTTTGACAGGCTTGTGGTGATTTGTTTCACAATAACGACTTTAATCAAACTCTCCTCTTCTCCTGCTTTAATGTACATTCAAACTGTTCTTCACAGGGACACTCAAAGTAAATTTTCAATTTGTCATTGTGTGCGCTGGAGAGGTTCCAACCAACTCAATGGACCATAGTACACATGTCAATCAGGAGCTCTTCCTGGGCAGACCCAGCAGTTGTCTTATATATGACTATACACAGACAAGCTATATTTGCATGATTTAGCATCATTCATTAATCGTTACTGTTTTGTTTCATTCATGTGACCAACCAATACTGGTTCATAACATGTGACGGACCAATACTGGTTCCTAACATGTGACAGACCAATACTGGTTCATAACATGTGACAGACCAATACTGGTTCCTAACATGTGGCAGACCAATACTGGTTCCTAACATGTGACAGACCAATACTGGTTCCTAACATGTGACCGACCAATACTGGTTCATAACATGTGACCGACCAATACTGGTTCATAACATGTGACCGACCAATACTGGTTCATAACATGTGACCGACCAATACTGGTTCCTAACATGTGGCAGACCAATACTGGTTCCTAACATGTGACAGACCAATACTGGTTCCTAACATGTGACCGACCAATACTGGTTCATAACATGTGACCGACCAATACTGGTTCATAACATGTGACCGACCAATACTGGTTCATAACATGTGACAGACCGATACTGGTTCCTAACATGTGACAGACCAATACTGGTTCCTAACATGTGACCGACCAATACTGGTTCATAACATGTGACAGACCGATACTGGTTCCTAACATGTGACAGACCGATACTGGTTCCTAACATGTGACCGACCAATACTGGTTCCTAACATGTGACCGACCAATACTGGTTCATAACATGTGACGGACCAATACTGGTTCCTAACATGTGACCGACCAATACTGGTTCATAACATGTGACCGACCAATACTGGTTCATAACATGTGACCGACCAATACTGGTTCATAACATGTGACAGACCGATACTGGTTCCTAACATGTGACAGACCAATACTGGTTCCTAACATGTGACCGACCAATACTGGTTCATAACATGTGACAGACCGATACTGGTTCCTAACATGTGACAGACCGATACTGGTTCCTAACATGTGACCGACCAATACTGGTTCCTAACATGTGACCGACCAATACTGGTTCATAACATGTGACGGACCAATACTGGTTCCTAACATGTGACCGACCAATACTGGTTCATAACATGTGACCGACCAATACTGGTTCCTAACATGTGACGGACCGATACTGGTTCATAACATGTGACCGACCGATACTGGTTCCTAACATGTGACAGACCAATACTGGTTCCTAACATGTGACAGACCAATACTGGTTCATAACATGTGACCGACCAATACTGGTTCATAACATGTGACAGACCAATACTGGTTCCTAACATGTGACCGACCAATACTGGTTCCTAACATGTGACCGACCAATACTGGTTCCTAACATGTGACCGACCAATACTGGTTCATAACATGTGACCGACCAATACTGGTTCCTAACATGTGACAGACCAATACTGGTTCCTAACATGTGACAGACCAATACTGGTTCATAACATGTGACCGACCAATACTGGTTCATAACATGTGACAGACCAATACTGGTTCCTAACATGTGACCGACCAATACTGGTTCCTAACATGTGACCGACCAATACTGGTTCCTAACATGTGACGGACCGATACTGGTTCATAACATGTGACCGACCAATACTGGTTCCTAACATGTGACAGACCAATACTGGTTCCTAACATGTGACCGACCAATACTGGTTCATAACATGTGACGGACCGATACTGGTTCCTAACATGTGACGGACCGATACTGGTTCCTAACATGTGACGGACCGATACTGGTTCCTAACATGTGACGGACCGATACTGGTTCATAACATGTGACAGACCGATACTGGTTCCTAACATGTGACGGACCGATACTGGTTCATAACATGTGACAGACCGATACTGGTTCCTAACATGTGACCGACCAATACTGGTTCCTAACATGTGACCGACCAATACTGGTTCCTAACATGTGACGGACCGATACTGGTTCATAACATGTGACCGACCAATACTGGTTCCTAACATGTGACAGACCAATACTGGTTCCTAACATGTGACCGACCAATACTGGTTCATAACATGTGACGGACCGATACTGGTTCCTAACATGTGACGGACCGATACTGGTTCCTAACATGTGACGGACCGATACTGGTTCCTAACATGTGACGGACCGATACTGGTTCATAACATGTGACAGACCGATACTGGTTCCTAACATGTGACGGACCGATACTGGTTCATAACATGTGACAGACCGATACTGGTTCCTAACATGTGACGGACCGATACTGGTTCATAACATGTGACGGACCGATACTGGTTCCTAACATGTGACAGACCAATACTGGTTCCTAACATGTGACGGACCGATACTGGTTCATAACATGTGACAGACCGATACTGGTTCCTAACATGTGACGGACCGATACTGGTTCATAACATGTGACGGACCGATACTGGTTCCTAACATGTGACGGACCGATACTGGTTCATAACATGTGACAGACCGATACTGGTTCCTAACATGTGACGGACCGATACTGGTTCATAACATGTGACAGACCGATACTGGTTCCTAACATGTGACGGACCGATACTGGTTCATAACATGTGACGGACCGATACTGGTTCCTAACATGTGACGGACCGATACTGGTTCATAACATGTGACGGACCGATACTGGTTCATAACATGTGACGGACCGATACTGGTTCCTAACATGTGACGGACCGATACTGGTTCCTAACATGTGACAGACCAATACTGGTTCCTAACATGTGACGGACCGATACTGGTTCATAACATGTGACAGACCAATACTGGTTCATAACATGTGACAGACCGATACTGGTTCATAACATGTGACAGACCGATACTGGTTCATAACATGCGACAGACCGATACTGGTTCATAACATGTGACAGACCAATACTGGTTCATAACATGTGACAGACCGATACTGGTTCATAACATGTGGCAGACCAATACTGGTTCATAACATGTGACGGACCGATACTGGTTCATAACATGTGACGGACCAATACTGGTTCATAACTTGTGACGGACCGATACTGGTTCATAACATGTGACAGACCGATACTGGTTCATAACATGTGGCAGACCAATACTGGTTCATAACATGTGACGGACCGATACTGGTTCATAACATGTGACGGACCAATACTGGTTCATAACTTGTGACGGACCGATACTGGTTCATAACATCTGACGGACCGATACTGGTTCATAACTTGTGACGGACCGATACTGGTTCATAACATGTGACGGACCGATACTGGCGTGAGGATTTGTACAGTCAGCCACTTGCATGAACTGCACATGAATAGAACACAGAAATTAGTTATAAGAAAAGTACAAACATTATAATTCCCTTACAAAACTCAGCCCTGGTCTTTATTTCATCAAACCTTATATTCAGCCCTGGTCTTTATTTAATCAAGCCTTATATCCAGGTCTCTGAACACAATAATGGCTACTGCAGAGGGCCAACTAGCTGAAAAGGCTTCAACAGTACTACACTGTTGTGGCTGGCTAATCAATGCTTTCCAGCCTGCCATTTCCACAACAATACTGCTTTTAAATTGAGGAGGTAAGACCATGGAATGAAATGGTGTGGTGTTTACTCAATTGTAACACCTTAATCACACAAACAGACCGTGTACTTGACATCAGTGATAGCTGTGTTGATGACTCCTATACAACAGGAGTCCTTATGTGCAGGAAAATTCACAGCAACAAAATATCAAATTAAGATCCTACATCTGTATGATGGATATGGATGGTTTGATTAATGTATTGATTTGATTTAGATTGACTTTTCACTACCTTAGGCCTAAGTCTCAAAGCCCTTTACATCTCACCTCATCTGTTAACAATGTGTAGCAACAGTGAGCAGCAACCACCTGCTTGAAGTTAGGAGCGCAGCTTTGTAATGACAACACACTTGGGGACCATGGTCATTGGTCACAGCAGAGTTCCAGACAGTGTGGTCATTGTCAAGGCTGACCACCAGTCATCACGACAGTTGGTTCTGGTTTGACACGGCCATCAACTGGCTCTCCCAGGACAACCTGGTTGCGTTGATCTGTGGCCTAAACCACTAACAGATGGAACACATAACCACACTCCAGGTATCGCGAGCCAATGCTAATTAAGCAGTAAGGCATGAGAACACGGGAATTTTCATGTGATTAACTCCAACCAAGGGCTGTTCTTTGGTCTGAGGTGAAGCCAAGGGTTGGGGAGGGTGTTATTCTCGATGATTCCCAGTTTCGAGGGCCTTATTGCTTTAATAAAACTGTTGTCAACAAATAAAAATATATATTTATGACATGTTTTCATACAAATGTTTATATTGAGTTAATTTGTTTTATTTCATCCTTCCTCCATTTAAAAATTATCTGGGCAAAAGCCAGTCGTTAGTTCTGAGATTGTGAAGTTGCTAGCTAAATTTGCCTGGCTCAGATAAGCTGTCAGTCACGTCACGTTCATATGCATGGCATGGTGGAGATCGCAAAAGAAATACAACGTTCCACAGGTCGAAGAAGCAGACCGCAAGGTTTAGACAAACCCAACCTTTCCAAACCAAATGCTAGCCTAGTAGAATGGGAAAATATTGTCAACTCTGAATGTTTTTTTCCAGGAGAGATTAAGTTTTTTAAATTGCCTGGCTGGGCTGTGGGATGTGCATTGATAATTATAATGGAACTGTTAACAGGCACCCAGGGACTGCGATCAACCAATCAGCATCCAGGATCCAAACAAACCGTTTTATAGCTAGCTAAGCATTCTAGCTGTACTCAAAGACTACTAGTCTTTGCACTAAACTAGTTAGCCTTGGCTTGAAAATGTACCTCTAACTTCCTTTGAAATGGTATCCACTAGTTCATCTAACTCTAGGGAAGTCAAAGTATCCCTGTAACTACAGTACTGTAACATCAATGTTTGGTATGCATGTTGTAGCTGTGATAAGTACAAGGTACTGTGGAAGCACATCAAAACCCAACTGTCTTATCATGGTTACATTAGCACAATGTAATGACCATATGAAGATTGTGTGGAATTGTTGCTGGGCATGACAGCGCAGGGGGAGGAACACCGACATCTGCTAGGGAGGAAATAAAAGGGGTCAAGCCATTAAAAATATCTCTAGAAATGAAATGAGCTAATCTATGGAGCCAAACCTGACCTTCAGAGCTTTCAGCCAGAAGCTACATGAGTTATCTGTGTGAGGATTGTGTGTGTGTGTGTGTGTGTGTGTGTGTGTGTGTGTGTGTGTGTGTGTGTGTGTGTGTGTGTGTGTGTGTGTGTGTGTGTGTGTGTGTGTGTGTGTGTGTGTGTGTGTGTGTGTGTGTGTGTGTGTGTGTGCTTGACTGAATGACTGAGTTCTCATAAAGAAATGGAAATTAATTGGAATCATATAGAGTTATGAGTCAGTCGACAGACACAAATATTGAGCGGAAACAGTTCCTGTCAAACGCCTGTGTGTGTGTGTGTGTGTGTTGCTAACTCCGTACTTGAGGATGGCTCGTGGGCAAAACGTCATTCCAATCTCCCCATCACTTTTGATGTGAGAGTTTATGTGGTACATATTTTTTTTATTTGAACACATAATTCCGTGATCGTACTGGACTTTTCATACACATATTTACTGAATCAGATTATGAGATAAAGATTTCAATGTCTTTATGTAAATTAATGTTCATTGCTTTGTGCCGTAGAGTGATTTGAAGTCTGCCGATTCCATGTGAATTATCCAGACTGACTCTGGCCATTTGGATCATTTCCTGTAGGTAGAAGGAAAAACCGTCGACCAAAACGCTGAATCCAACATTTTCTTATTGTCAGGCTCCATTGAGATTTCCACATTTACAGAGCCAACAGTTTGAATCACTTGGCTACACAGTGCAGTACTTTAACAGGAGGATAAAAACAACTTTCACTGCAGAAGAATTCCTCATTCTATCTTTTCCTTAAATGCTTACAGCACATCCTTACCTTGAACTGTAAAACCATGAATGGAATCATTGCTGAGGCATGCGCCCACATTCCCTGGAAAATCAATATTATGGCGTGAGAGAGGAAGAAAGGAGAGATGGGAGGGAGTGGATAGAGACTGAAGGATGGAGAAAGCGAGATTCCTGGCTTATCTAGTTATAGGCCAGTGAGTGGTCCATCAATGGTCTGGACTCTGGTTTGGCCTGAAGAGGCGGGATGTGCAGAACAGAAAAAGACTACCTCACAGAGCACGTATACACACACATGTCGAACCACACACACACTGGAACTAGGCCTAATACTATCATTTCTCCAGTGATTTTAGATGCAGGAACAGTGTTGTCACTGCTCTAACTAATCAGCTATGACATCCTGCTCTCCTCTTTACTTCACACTCTATTGATTATTGAAATCCTCTTGAAACACACTGCCATTTTCATTACCCTGCATTGTCTTCCTCCCCTCCTTTCACTCATTCTGAAATGGCGTCTTCCTCCCCTCCT